>NW_027196981.1:0-72326 GCF_038502225.1 Cherax quadricarinatus | reverse complement strand
TTCCGTTCCATTAAGAACTACTCTTAGAGATCTACCATGAAGGTAGTCACTGAGGAGACAGAGTAGAGCCTGCAATTCCCAGGGCTTATAGTTTTGCTAAGAGGTCCTGCTGCCACACCGGGTCGAAAGCACCAGCAATCTCCAGTGCTACCACACAGCTGAATTTGGATTCATCCAGTGACTGGTGCCACTTAGTGAAGAGGTTTAACAACAGTTCAGGAGCAGAGTAACCTTTCCTGAAGCCATATTGACGATCACAAAGTAGTGAGTGGTAGTCAAAAACTGTCATTTGCCTTGAGATTATTGTCAGAAGGATCTTGCCAGTGATTGACAGGAGTGACACTGGTCTGTAGTTGCTGATTTCGGCTCAGATCTTCTTTTTGTGGACAGGGACTACATTTGCCTCTTTCCACAGAGAAGGCCATTTACACTGTACTAGACAGTGCTGAAAGATGCGAGTTAGAGGTGCTGCTAGCTGGTCTGCACATCTTCTCAGCAATCTTGGGCTCAACTTGTCTTGGCCCACAGCCTTTTCTTGGTCAATTGATTTAAGAAGGAAATGCACCTCCTCCTGCCTTATTGTCACCACTGACAGTTTTGACACAGTTCTTGCAGCTAGCCAAGGAGGGTCCCTTGCTGGATCAGGAACTTGCATTTTGGTAGCAAAGTGTTCGACAAAGAGGTCCACTTTCTCTTGACTACCTGTCGATTTAGATGTGGAATGAGTTCATCAGGCAGATAACCTTGTCTGTCCTTGACCAGGGACCACCAGGTTATAGAGCCTACTCTACCTGATGCTAGTTTTCTTTTTGTGTCCACCTCCCATTTAGCGATGGCCCACTTTTGAACGTCACATATATGCCTACAGGCTTGCCTGTGCAAGCTCCTGTTATAGGTGGTAGGATGTCTCTTATACCTTCGCCATGCCTTGTACTTAGCAGTAGCAGCCTCTCTACAACGAAAGCCAAACCAAGGCTGATCTGTAGGCTTCGTCACATATTGCCGTTGAGGAATGTGTTCTTGTTGTAGATTAAGGATGTGTCCAGTGAAGGCTTTCACTTGGCTGTCAACATCTCCTTGGAGAAGAGCATTCCTATCGGTGGTCGCGAGTTTAGAGCAAAGGGCTGGTCAATTATCTCTTTCCGACAGCCAAGTTGTGCGTGTGGACTCTCCACCTTGTTCTGTTGAGATCTTAAGTGTCGTAAAAACAGCCTTGTGGTCAGACGATCCAACATAGCCGAGGGGTTGACAAGTGACTATACCTTCTGCCAGATCACTCACTACTGGGTCAAGGGAGGAGCCAGAGATGTGAGTAGGGAAATCAACAAAGTTTCTCAAGTCAAATCCTGCAAGAAGGTCATCAAAGTCCGTCTGTATAAGGTGTTGGTTGAGGTCACAAACAATTATGATATGTTGACAGTTGTGTTGGAGCAGAAGGGAGTCCACATTTTCCATTAGGAAGTTGATGTGGTCTGCATGTTGCCACTGAGGTCTGTACATTGCACATGCTAGTACAGAGGTAATAATGTTTATACATAGCATGAAGAACATCATTTCAAGATGAGTAGGGGTGGCAACATCAATGTGCTGGGCATGAACACTTTCAGAGAAGCACACAGCAACACCAGCAATTCTTGCAAAATTTTCTGGAGTCCTCTCGTCCAAAAATGTTTCAATAACAGCTATCATGTCGGGATGTCGAGTGTTCACAAAACTGTGTGTGAGCTCTCCAACATTAGTAATGAAACCTCTAATGTTGGCCGACAGGATGCTGGCAGACTGGCTCCTCTCTCTCTCTCTCTCTCTCTCTCTCTCTCTCTCTCTCTCTCTCTCTCTCTCTCTCTCTCTCTCTCTCTCTCTCTCTCTCTCTCTCTCTCTCTCACTCGTGTCGCTTGTGATTTTTTCTCCCTCGTAAAAATTTGCTCTTGTTTATAATATCGACTGGATCCGTCTGATCTGTCAGCTTCGTCACATATTGCCGTTGAGGAATGTGTTCTTGTTCTACATTAAGGATGTGTTCAGTGGAGGCTGGATCCGTCGGTATCACTGTAGACTTGTACTCTGGATCCGTCGGTATCACTGTAGACTTGTACTCTGGATCCGTCGGTATCACTGTAGACTTGTACTCTGGATCCGTCGGTATCACTGTAGACTTGTACTCTGGATCCGTCGGTATCACTGTAGACTTGTACTCTGGATCCGTCGGTATCACTGTAGACTTGTACTCTGGATCCGTCGGTATCACTGTAGACTTGCACTCTGGATCCGTCGGTATCACTGTAGACTTGTACTCTGGATCCGTCGGTATCACTGTAGACTTGTACTCTGGATCCGTCGGTATCACTGTAGACTTGTACTCTGGATCCGTCGGTATCACTGTAGACTTGTACTCTGGATCCGTCGGTATCACTGTAGACTTGTACTCTGGATCCGTCGGTATCACTGTAGACTTGTACTCTGGATCCGTCGGTATCACTGTAGACTTGTACTCTGGATCCGTCGGTATCACTGTAGACTTGTACTCTGGATCCGTCGGTATCACTGTAGACTTGTACTCTGGATCCGTCGGTATCACTGTAGACTTGTACTCTGGATCCGTCGGTATCACTGTAGACTTGTACTCTGGATCCGTCGGTATCACTGTAGACTTGTACTCTGGATCCGTCGGTATCACTGTAGACTTGTACTCTGGATCCGTCGGTATCACTGTAGACTTGTACTCTGGATCCGTCGGTATCACTGTAGACTTGTACTCTGGATCCGTCGGTATCACTGTAGACTTGTACTCTGGATCCGTCGGTATCACTGTAGACTTGTACTCTGGATCCGTCGGTATCACTGTAGACTTGTACTCTGGATCCGTCGGTATCACTGTAGACTTGCACTCTGGATCCGTCGGTATCACTGTAGACTTGTACTCTGGATCCGTCGGTATCACTGTAGACTTGCACTCTGGATCCGTCGGTATCACTGTAGACTTGTACTCTGGATCCGTCGGTATCACTGTAGACTTGTACTCTGGATCCGTCGGTATCACTGTAGACTTGTACTCTGGATCCGTCGGTATCACTGTAGACTTGCACTCTGGATCCGTCGGTATCACTGCAGACTTGTACTCTGGATCCGTCGGTATCACTGTAGACTTGTACTCTGGATCCGTCGGTATCACTGTAGACTTGTACTCTGGATCCGTCGGTACCACTGTAGACTTGTACTCTGGATCCGTCGGTATCACTGTAGACTTGTACTCTGGATCCGTCGGTATCACTGTAGACTTGTACTCTGGATCCGTCGGTATCACTGTAGACTTGTAGTCTGGATCCATCGGTATCAATGTAGACTTGTACTCTGGTTCCGTCGGCATCAATGTAGACTTGTACTTTGGATCCGTCGGTATCACTGTAGAATTGTACTCTGGATCCATCGGTATCAGTGTAGACTTGTACTCTGGTTCCGTCGGCATCAATGTAGACTTGTACTCTGGATCCGTTGGTATCACTGTAGACTTGTAGTCTGGATCCATCGGTATCAATGTAGGCTTGTACTCTGGTTCCGTCGGCATCAATGTAGACTTGTACTCTGGATCCGTCGGTATCACTGTAGACTTGTACTCTGGATCCATCGGTATCAATGTAGACTCGTACTCTGGATCCATCGGTATCACTGTAGACTTGTACTCTGGTTCTGTCGGTATCAGTGTAGACTTGTATTCTGGATCCGTCGTTATCACTGTAGACTTGTACTCTGGATCCGTCAGTATCACTGTAGACTTGTACTCTGGTTCTGTCGGTATCAGTGTAGACTTGTACTCTGGATCCTTTGGTATTACTGTAGACTTGTACTCTGGATCCGTCGGTATCACTGTAGACTTTTACTCTGGAGCCGTCGGTATCACTGTAGACTTGTACTCTGGATCCGTCGGTATCACTGTAGACTTGTACATTGGATCCGTCGGTATCACTGTAGACTTGTTCTCTTGATCTGTCGGTATCACTGTAGACTTGTACTCTGGATCCGTCGGTATCACTGTAGACTTGTACTCTGGTTTTGTCGGTATCACTGTAGACTTGTACTCTGGATCCGTCGTTATCACTGTAGACTTGTACTCTGGATCCGTCGGTATCACTGTAGACTTGTACTCTGGTTCTGTCGGTATCACTGTAGACTTGTACTCTGGATCCGTCCGTATCACCGTAGACTTGTACTCTGGATCCGTCGGTATCACTGTAGACTTGTACTCTGGATCCGTCCGTATCACTGTACACTTGTACTCTGGATCCGTCGGTATCACTGTAGACTTGTTCTCTGGATCCGTCGGTATCACTGTAGACTTGTACTCTGGATCCGTCGTTATCACTGTAGACTTGTACTCTGGATCCGTCGGTATCTCTGTAGACTTGTACTCTGGATCCATCGGTATCAATGTAGACTTGTACTCTGATTCCGTCGGTATCACTGTAGACTTGGACTCTGGATCCATCGGTATCAATGTAGACTTGTACTCTGGATCCGTCGGCATCAATGTAGACTTGTACTCTGGATCCGTCGGTATCACTGTAGACTTGTAGTCTGGATCCATCGGCATCAATGTAGATTTGTACTCTGGTTCCGTCGGCATCAATGTAGACTTGTACTCTGGATCCGTCGGTATCACTGTAGACTTGTACTCTGGATCCATCGGTATCACTGTAGACTTGTACTCTGGATCCGTGGGTATCACTGTAGACTCGTACTCTGGATCCGTCGGTGTCACTGGAGACTTGTACTCTGGATCCGTCGGTATCACTGTAGACTTGTACTCTGGATCCGTCGGTATCACTGGAGACTTGTACTCTGGATCCGTCTGTATCACTGTAGACTTGTACTCTGGATCCGTCGGTATCACTGGAGATTTGTACTCTGCATCCGTCCGTATCACTGTACACTTGTACTCTGGATCCGTCGGTATCTCTGTAGACTTGTACTCTGGATCCGTCGGTATCACTGTAGACTCGTACTCTGGATCCGTCGGTATCACTGTAGACTTGTACTCTGGATCTGTCGGTATCACTGTAGACTTGTACTCTGGATCCGTCGGTATCACTGTAGACTTGTAGTCTGGATCCATCGGTATCAATGTAGACTTGTACTCTGGTTCCGTCGGCATCAATGTAGACTTGTACTTTGGATCCGTCGGTATCACTGTAGAATTGTACTCTGGATCCATCGGTATCAATGTAGACTTGTACTCTGGTTCCGTCGGCATCAATGTAGACTTGTACTCTGGATCCGTCGGTATCACTGTAGACTTGTAGTCTGGATCCATCGGTATCAATGTAGGCTTGTACTCTGGTTCCGTCGGCATCAATGTAGACTTGTACTCTGGATCCGTCGGTATCACTGTAGACTTGTACTCTGGATCCATCGGTATCAATGTAGACTTGTACTCTGGATCCGTCGGTATCACTGTAGACTTGTACTCTGGTTCTGTCGGTATCAGTGTAGACTTGTATTCTGGATCCGTCGTTATCACTGTAGACTTGTACTCTGGATCCGTCGGTATAACTGTAGACTTGTACTCTGGTTCTGTCGGTATCACTGTAGACTTGTACTCTGGATCCGTCGGTATCACTGTAGACTTGTACTCTGGATCCATCGGTATCAATGTAGACTTGTACTCTGGATCCGTCGGTATCACTGTAGACTTGGACTCTGGATCCATCGGTATCAATGTAGACTTGTACTCTGGTTCCGTCGGCATCAATGTAGACTTGTACTCTGGATCCGTCGGTATCACTGTAGACTTGTAGTCTGGATCCATCGGCATCAATGTAGATTTGTACTCTGGTTCCGTCGGCATCAATGTAGACTTGTACTCTGCATCCGTCGGTATCACTGTAGACTTGTACTCTGGATCCATCGATATCACTGTAGACTTGTACTCTGGATCCGTCGATATCACTGTAGACTTGTACTCTGGTTCTGTCGGTATCAGTGTAGACTTGTACTCTGGATCTGTCGTTATCACTGTAGACTTGTACTCTGGATCCGTCGGTATAACTGTAGACTTGTACTCTGGTTCTGTCGGTATCACTGTAGACTTGTACTCTGGATCCGTCCGTATCACTGTAGACTTGTACTCTGGATCCGTCAGTATCACTGTAGACTTGTACTCTGGATCCGTCCGTATCACTATAGACTTGTACTCTGGATCCGTCGATATCACTGTAAACTTGTACTCTGGATCCGTCGGTATCACTGTAGACTTGTACCCTGGATCCGTTGGTATCACTGTAGACTTGTAGTCTGGATCCATCGGTATCAATGTAGGCTTGTACTCTGGTTCCGTCGGCATCAATGTAGACTTGTGCTCTGGATCCGTCGGTATCACTGTAGACTTGTACTCTGGATCCATCGGTATCAATGTAGACTTGTACTCTGGTTCCGTCGGCATCAATGTAGACTTGTACTCTGGATCCGTCGGTATCACTGTGGACTTGTAGTCTGGATCCATCGGTATCAATGTAGACTTGTACTCTGGTTCCGTCGGCATCAATGTAGACTTGTAATCTGCATCCGTCGGTATCACCGTAGACTTGTACTCTGGATCCATCGGTATCAATGTAGACTTGTACTCTGGATCCGTCGGTATCACTGTAGACTTGCACTCTGGATCCGTCGGTATCACTGCAGACTTGTACTCTGGATCCGTCGGTATCACTGTAGACTTGTACTCTGGATCCGTCGGTATCACTGTAGACTTGTACTCTGGATCCGTCGGTACCACTGTAGACTTGTACTCTGGATCCGTCGGTATCACTGTAGACTTGTACTCTGGATCCGTCGGTATCACTGTAGACTTGTACTCTGGATCCGTCGGTATCACTGTAGACTTGTAGTCTGGATCCATCGGTATCAATGTAGACTTGTACTCTGGTTCCGTCGGCATCAATGTAGACTTGTACTTTGGATCCGTCGGTATCACTGTAGAATTGTACTCTGGATCCATCGGTATCAGTGTAGACTTGTACTCTGGTTCCGTCGGCATCAATGTAGACTTGTACTCTGGATCCGTTGGTATCACTGTAGACTTGTAGTCTGGATCCATCGGTATCAATGTAGGCTTGTACTCTGGTTCCGTCGGCATCAATGTAGACTTGTACTCTGGATCCGTCGGTATCACTGTAGACTTGTACTCTGGATCCATCGGTATCAATGTAGACTCGTACTCTGGATCCATCGGTATCACTGTAGACTTGTACTCTGGTTCTGTCGGTATCAGTGTAGACTTGTATTCTGGATCCGTCGTTATCACTGTAGACTTGTACTCTGGATCCGTCAGTATCACTGTAGACTTGTACTCTGGTTCTGTCGGTATCAGTGTAGACTTGTACTCTGGATCCTTCGGTATTACTGTAGACTTGTACTCTGGATCCGTCGGTATCACTGTAGACTTTTACTCTGGAGCCGTCGGTATCACTGTAGACTTGTACTCTGGATCCGTCGGTATCACTGTAGACTTGTACATTGGATCCGTCGGTATCACTGTAGACTTGTTCTCTTGATCTGTCGGTATCACTGTAGACTTGTACTCTGGATCCGTCGGTATCACTGTAGACTTGTACTCTGGTTTTGTCGGTATCACTGTAGACTTGTACTCTGGATCCGTCGTTATCACTGTAGACTTGTACTCTGGATCCGTCGGTATCACTGTAGACTTGTACTCTGGTTCTGTCGGTATCACTGTAGACTTGTACTCTGGATCCGTCCGTATCACCGTAGACTTGTACTCTGGATCCGTCGGTATCACTGTAGACTTGTACTCTGGATCCGTCCGTATCACTGTACACTTGTACTCTGGATCCGTCGGTATCACTGTAGACTTGTTCTCTGGATCCGTCGGTATCACTGTAGACTTGTACTCTGGATCCGTCGTTATCACTGTAGACTTGTACTCTGGATCCGTCGGTATCTCTGTAGACTTGTACTCTGGATCCATCGGTATCAATGTAGACTTGTACTCTGATTCCGTCGGTATCACTGTAGACTTGGACTCTGGATCCATCGGTATCAATGTAGACTTGTACTCTGGATCCGTCGGCATCAATGTAGACTTGTACTCTGGATCCGTCGGTATCACTGTAGACTTGTAGTCTGGATCCATCGGCATCAATGTAGATTTGTACTCTGGTTCCGTCGGCATCAATGTAGACTTGTACTCTGGATCCGTCGGTATCACTGTAGACTTGTACTCTGGATCCATCGGTATCACTGTAGACTTGTACTCTGGATCCGTGGGTATCACTGTAGACTCGTACTCTGGATCCGTCGGTGTCACTGGAGACTTGTACTCTGGATCCGTCGGTATCACTGTAGACTTGTACTCTGGATCCGTCGGTATCACTGGAGACTTGTACTCTGGATCCGTCTGTATCACTGTAGACTTGTACTCTAGATCCGTCGGTATCACTGGAGATTTGTACTCTGCATCCGTCCGTATCACTGTACACTTGTACTCTGGATCCGTCGGTATCTCTGTAGACTTGTACTCTGGATCCGTCGGTATCACTGTAGACTCGTACTCTGGATCCGTCGGTATCACTGTAGACTTGTACTCTGGATCTGTCGGTATCACTGTAGACTTGTACTCTGGATCCGTCGGTATCACTGTAGACTTGTAGTCTGGATCCATCGGTATCAATGTAGACTTGTACTCTGGTTCCGTCGGCATCAATGTAGACTTGTACTTTGGATCCGTCGGTATCACTGTAGAATTGTACTCTGGATCCATCGGTATCAATGTAGACTTGTACTCTGGTTCCGTCGGCATCAATGTAGACTTGTACTCTGGATCCGTCGGTATCACTGTAGACTTGTAGTCTGGATCCATCGGTATCAATGTAGGCTTGTACTCTGGTTCCGTCGGCATCAATGTAGACTTGTACTCTGGATCCGTCGGTATCACTGTAGACTTGTACTCTGGATCCATCGGTATCAATGTAGACTTGTACTCTGGATCCGTCGGTATCACTGTAGACTTGTACTCTGGTTCTGTCGGTATCAGTGTAGACTTGTATTCTGGATCCGTCGTTATCACTGTAGACTTGTACTCTGGATCCGTCGGTATAACTGTAGACTTGTACTCTGGTTCTGTCGGTATCACTGTAGACTTGTACTCTGGATCCGTCGGTATCACTGTAGACTTGTACTCTGGATCCATCGGTATCAATGTAGACTTGTACTCTGGATCCGTCGGTATCACTGTAGACTTGGACTCTGGATCCATCGGTATCAATGTAGACTTGTACTCTGGTTCCGTCGGCATCAATGTAGACTTGTACTCTGGATCCGTCGGTATCACTGTAGACTTGTAGTCTGGATCCATCGGCATCAATGTAGATTTGTACTCTGGTTCCGTCGGCATCAATGTAGACTTGTACTCTGCATCCGTCGGTATCACTGTAGACTTGTACTCTGGATCCATCGATATCACTGTAGACTTGTACTCTGGATCCGTCGATATCACTGTAGACTTGTACTCTGGTTCTGTCGGTATCAGTGTAGACTTGTACTCTGGATCTGTCGTTATCACTGTAGACTTGTACTCTGGATCCGTCGGTATAACTGTAGACTTGTACTCTGGTTCTGTCGGTATCACTGTAGACTTGTACTCTGGATCCGTCCGTATCACTGTAGACTTGTACTCTGGATCCGTCAGTATCACTGTAGACTTGTACTCTGGATCCGTCCGTATCACTATAGACTTGTACTCTGGATCCGTCGATATCACTGTAAACTTGTACTCTGGATCCGTCGGTATCACTGTAGACTTGTACCCTGGATCCGTTGGTATCACTGTAGACTTGTAGTCTGGATCCATCGGTATCAATGTAGGCTTGTACTCTGGTTCCGTCGGCATCAATGTAGACTTGTGCTCTGGATCCGTCGGTATCACTGTAGACTTGTACTCTGGATCCATCGGTATCAATGTAGACTTGTACTCTGGTTCCGTCGGCATCAATGTAGACTTGTACTCTGGATCCGTCGGTATCACTGTGGACTTGTAGTCTGGATCCATCGGTATCAATGTAGACTTGTACTCTGGTTCCGTCGGCATCAATGTAGACTTGTAATCTGCATCCGTCGGTATCACCGTAGACTTGTACTCTGGATCCATCGGTATCAATGTAGACTTGTACTCTGGATCCGTCGGTATCACTGTAGACTTGTACTCTGGATCCGTCGGTATCACTGTAGACTTGTACTCTTGTTCTGTCGGTATCAGTGTAGACTTGTACTCTGGATCCGTCGTTATCACTGTAAACTTGTACTCTGGATCCGTCGGTATCACTGTAGACTTGTACTCTGGTTCTGTCGGTATCACTGTAGACTTGTACTCTGGATCCTTCGGTATCACTGTAGACTTGTACTCTGGATCCGTCGGTATCACTGTAGACTTTTACTCTGGAGCCGTCGGTATCACTGTAGACTTGTACTCTGGATCCGTCGGTATCACTGTAGACTTGTACTCTGGATCCGTCGGTATCACTGTAGACTTGTTCTCTTGATCTGTCGGTATCACTGTAGACTTGTACTCTGGATCCGTCGGTATCACTGTAGACTTGTACTCTGGTTCTGTCGGTATCACTGTAGACTTGTACTCTGGATCCGTCGTTATCACTGTAGACTTGTACTCTGGATCCGTCGGTATCACTGTAGACTTGTACTCTGGTTCTGTCGGTATCACTGTAGACTTGTACTCTGGATCCGTCCGTATCACCGTAGACTTGTACTCTGGATCCGTCGGTATCACTGTAGACTTGTACTCTGGATCCGTCCGTATCACTGTACACTTGTACTCTGGATCCGTCGGTATCACTGTAGACTTGTTCTCTGGATCCGTCGGTATCACTGTAGACTTGTACTCTGGATCCGTCGTTATCACTGTAGACTTGTACTCTGGATCCGTCGGTATCTCTGTAGACTTGTACTCTGGATCCATCGGTATCAATGTAGACTTGTACTCTGATTCCGTCGGTATCACTGTAGACTTGGACTCTGGATCCATCGGTATCAATGTAGACTTGTACTCTGGATCCATCGGTATCAATGTAGACTTGTACTCTGGTTCCGTCGGCATCAATGTAGACTTGTACTCTGGATCCGTCGGTATCACTGTAGACTTGTAGTCTGGATCCATCGGTATCAATGTAGGCTTGTACTCTGGTTCCGTCGGCATCAATGTAGACTTGTACTCTGGATCCGTCGGTATCACTGTAGACTTGTACTCTGGATCCATCGGTATCAATGTAGACTTGTACTCTGGATCCGTCGGTATCACTGTAGACTTGTACTCTGGTTCTGTCGGTATCAGTGTAGACTTGTATTCTGGATCCGTCGTTATCACTGTAGACTTGTACTCTGGATCCGTCGGTATAACTGTAGACTTGTACTCTGGTTCTGTCGGTATCACTGTAGACTTGTACTCTGGATCCGTCGGTATCACTGTAGACTTGTACTCTGGATCCATCGGTATCAATGTAGACTTGTACTCTGGATCCGTCGGTATCACTGTAGACTTGGACTCTGGATCCATCGGTATCAATGTAGACTTGTACTCTGGTTCCGTCGGCATCAATGTAGACTTGTACTCTGGATCCGTCGGTATCACTGTAGACTTGTAGTCTGGATCCATCGGCATCAATGTAGATTTGTACTCTGGTTCCGTCGGCATCAATGTAGACTTGTACTCTGCATCCGTCGGTATCACTGTAGACTTGTACTCTGGATCCATCGATATCACTGTAGACTTGTACTCTGGATCCGTCGATATCACTGTAGACTTGTACTCTGGTTCTGTCGGTATCAGTGTAGACTTGTACTCTGGATCTGTCGTTATCACTGTAGACTTGTACTCTGGATCCGTCGGTATAACTGTAGACTTGTACTCTGGTTCTGTCGGTATCACTGTAGACTTGTACTCTGGATCCGTCCGTATCACTGTAGACTTGTACTCTGGATCCGTCAGTATCACTGTAGACTTGTACTCTGGATCCGTCCGTATCACTATAGACTTGTACTCTGGATCCGTCGATATCACTGTAAACTTGTACTCTGGATCCGTCGGTATCACTGTAGACTTGTACCCTGGATCCGTTGGTATCACTGTAGACTTGTAGTCTGGATCCATCGGTATCAATGTAGGCTTGTACTCTGGTTCCGTCGGCATCAATGTAGACTTGTGCTCTGGATCCGTCGGTATCACTGTAGACTTGTACTCTGGATCCATCGGTATCAATGTAGACTTGTACTCTGGTTCCGTCGGCATCAATGTAGACTTGTACTCTGGATCCGTCGGTATCACTGTGGACTTGTAGTCTGGATCCATCGGTATCAATGTAGACTTGTACTCTGGTTCCGTCGGCATCAATGTAGACTTGTAATCTGCATCCGTCGGTATCACCGTAGACTTGTACTCTGGGTCCATCGGTATCAATGTAGACTTGTACTCTGGATCCGTCGGTATCACTGTAGACTTGTACTCTGGATCCGTCGGTATCACTGTAGACTTGTACTCTTGTTCTGTCGGTATCAGTGTAGACTTGTACTCTGGATCCGTCGTTATCACTGTAAACTTGTACTCTGGATCCGTCGGTATCACTGTAGACTTGTACTCTGGTTCTGTCGGTATCACTGTAGACTTGTACTCTGGATCCTTCGGTATCACTGTAGACTTGTACTCTGGATCCGTCGGTATCACTGTAGACTTTTACTCTGGAGCCGTCGGTATCACTGTAGACTTGTACTCTGGATCCGTCGGTATCACTGTAGACTTGTACTCTGGATCCGTCGGTATCACTGTAGACTTGTTCTCTTGATCTGTCGGTATCACTGTAGACTTGTACTCTGGATCCGTCGGTATCACTGTAGACTTGTACTCTGGTTCTGTCGGTATCACTGTAGACTTGTACTCTGGATCCGTCGTTATCACTGTAGACTTGTACTCTGGATCCGTCGGTATCACTGTAGACTTGTACTCTGGTTCTGTCGGTATCACTGTAGACTTGTACTCTGGATCCGTCCGTATCACCGTAGACTTGTACTCTGGATCCGTCGGTATCACTGTAGACTTGTACTCTGGATCCGTCCGTATCACTGTACACTTGTACTCTGGATCCGTCGGTATCACTGTAGACTTGTTCTCTGGATCCGTCGGTATCACTGTAGACTTGTACTCTGGATCCGTCGTTATCACTGTAGACTTGTACTCTGGATCCGTCGGTATCTCTGTAGACTTGTACTCTGGATCCATCGGTATCAATGTAGACTTGTACTCTGATTCCGTCGGTATCACTGTAGACTTGGACTCTGGATCCATCGGTATTAATGTAGACTTGTACTCTGGTTCCGTCGGCATCAATGTAGACTTGTACTCTGGATCCGTCGGTATCACTGTAGACTTGTAGTCTGGATCCATCGGCATCAATGTAGATTTGTACTCTGGTTCCGTCGGCATCAATGTAGACTTGTACTCTGTATCCGTCGGTATCACTGTAGACTTGTACTCTGGATCCATCGGTATCACTGTAGACTTGTACTCTGGATCCGTGGGTATCACTGTAGACTCGTACTCTGGATCCGTCGGTATCACTGGAGACTTGTACTCTGGATCCGTCGGTATCACTGTAGACTTGTACTCTGGATCCGTCGGTATCACTGGAGACTTGTACTCTGGATCCGTCTGTATCACTGTAGACTTGTACTCTGGATCCGTCGGTATCACTGGAGACTTGTACTCTGCATCCGTCCGTATCACTGTACACTTGTAC
Source organism: Cherax quadricarinatus (assembly GCF_038502225.1). NCBI lineage: Eukaryota > Metazoa > Arthropoda > Malacostraca > Decapoda > Parastacidae > Cherax > Cherax quadricarinatus. The sequence goes on along the minus strand of NW_027196981.1, from coordinate 58,518 downwards.
TCTGGATCCGTCGGTATCTCTGTAGACTTGTACTCTGGATCCGTCGGTATCACTGTAGACTTGTACTCTGGATCCGTCGGTATCACTGTAGACTTGTACTCTGGATCTGTCGGTATCACTGTAGACTTGTACTCTGGATCCGTCGGTATCACTGTAGACTTGTACTCTGGATCCCTCGGTATCACTGTAGACTTGTACTCTGGATCCGTCCGTATCACTGTAGACTTGTACTCTGGATCCGTCGGTATCACTGTAGACTTGTACTCTGGTTCCGTCGGTATCAGTGTAGACTTGTACTCTGGATCCGTCGTTATCACTGTAGACTTGTACTCTGGATCCGTCGGTATCACTGTAGACTTGTACTCTGGATCCGTCGGTATCACTGTAGACTTGTACTCTGGATCTGTCGGTATCACTGTAGACTTGTACTCTGGATCCGTCGGTATCATTGTAGACTTGTACTCTGGATCCGTCGGTATCAGTGTAGACTTGTACTCTGGATCCGTCGGTATCACTGTAGACTTGTACTCTGGATCCGTCGTTATCACTGTAGACTTGTACTCTTAATCCGTCGGTATCACTGTAGACTTGTACTCTGGATCCGTCGGTATCACTGTAGACTTGTACTCTGGATCCGTCGGTATCACTGTAGACTTGTACTCTGGATCCGTCGGTATCACTCTAGACTTGTACTCTGGTTCCGTCGGTATCACTGTAGACTTGTACTCTTGATCCGTCGGTATCACTGTAGACTTGTACTCTGGATCCGTCGGTATCACTCTAGACTTGTACTCTGGTTCCGTCGGTATCACTGTAGACTTGTACTCTGGATCCGTCGGTATCACTGTAGACTTGTACTCTGGATCCGTCGGTATCACTCTAGACTTGTACTCTGGTTCCGTCGGTATCACTGTAGACTTGTACTCTTGATACGTCGGTATCACTGTAGACTTGTACTCTGGATCCGTCGGTATCACTCTAGACTTGTACTCTGGTTCCGTCGGTATCACTGTAGACTTGTACTCTGGATCCGTCGGTATCACTGTAGACTTGTACTCTGGATCCGTCGGTATCACTCTAGACTTGTACTCTGGTTCCGTCGGTATCACTGTAGACTTATACTCTGGATCCGTCGGTATCACTGTAGACTTGTACTCTGGATCCATCGGTATCAATGTAGACTTGTACTCTGATTCCGTCGGTATCACTGTAGACTTGTATTCTGGATCCGTCGGTATCACTGTAGACTTGTACTCTGGTTCCGTCGGTATCACTGTAGACTTGTACTCTGGATCCGTCGTTATCACTTTAGACTTGTACTTTGGATCCGTCGGTATCACTGTAGACTTGTACTATGGATCCGTCGTTATCACTCTAGACTTGTTCTCTGGATCCGTCGGTATCACTGTAGACTTGTACTCTGGACCCGTCGTTATCACTGTAGACTTGTACTCTGGATCCGTCGTTATCACTGTAGACTTGTACTCTGGATCCGTCGGTATCACTGTAGAATTGTACTCTGAACCCGTCGTTATCACTGTAGACTTGTACTCTGGATCCATCGTTATCACTGTAGACTTGTGCTCTGGATCCGTCGGTGTCACTGTAGACTTGTACTCTGGATCCGTCGTTATCACTGTAGACTTGTACTCTGTATTCGTCGATATCACTGTAGACTTGTACTCTGGATCCGTCGGTATCACTGTAGACTTGTACTCTGGATCCTCCTTTATCACTGTAGACTTGTACTCTGGATCCGTCGGTATCACTGTAGGCTTGTACTCTGGATCCGTCGTTATCACTGTAGACTTGTACTCTGGATCCGTCGTTATCACTGTAGACTGTAGACTTGTACTCTGGAACCCTCGGCATCATTGTAGACTTGTACTCTGGTACCCTCGGCATCATTGTAGACTTGTACTCTGGAACCCTCGGCATCATTGTAGACTTGTACTCTGGTACCCTCGGCATCATTGTAGACTTGTACTCTGGAACCCTCGGCATCATTGTAGACTTGTACTCTGGTACCCTCGGCATCATTGTAGACTTGTACTCTGGTACCCTCGGCATCATTGTAGACTTGTACTCTGGTACCCTCGGCATCATTGTAGACTTGTACTCTGGTACCCTCGGCATCATTGTAGACTTGTACTCTGGTACCCACGGCATCATTGTAGACTTGTACTCACATGAACAACAGACACGATTCCTCTACTGATTACAAAAATTTATTTTTCTGTTGTTAAATACTAATAAATTTAGGTTGATAGTAGATTGGTAGGTTATTATATTACGTTAAACTGAACAGAGATGCTAAGTTAGTGTTTGTTCTATATTAGCAATAAGTACATAAATGTTAATATTACTTGCGAGAGAGAGATTTTCCTCCAGGGAATGGGAGTCGAGTGATGAACACTGTCATCAGAGTCTTGGTGAACATCTTCGTTGAACGTTCAAATATTTTGGTATATCATCCAGACGTTCCGGAGTATCACACTCCACCAGCAGTCACAACAATTACCACTCTCAGCAGCTGGTATATATTAACTTCCGTCTGAACACTGCAAAACAAAATAGACTTACGCTCGGTATCTGTGATTCCCCCTAATTTACAGTCACCCAAATTTACAAATTGTATTATTCTTAAATGTTAGGAACTACCTCGCTCTTGTAAACCTATTTAATCACTACAGTAACCTGACTTTACTATCAGTATGTTCCATAACCTGTATCAATAGAGAGTAAGAATTAGTAATAGTCTCCGCGGAGTACCTCGGCTTGCTAGTGCTCTTCTTAAGAATTAGTAATAGTCTCCGCGGAGTACCTCGGCTGGCTAGTGCTCTTCTTAAGAATTAGTAATAGTCTCCGCGGAGTACCTCGGCTGGCTAGTGCTCTTCTTAAGAATCAGTAATAGTCTCCGCGGAGTACCTCGGCTGGCTAGTGCTCTTCTTAAGAATTAGTAATAGTCTCCGCATAGTACCTCGGCTTGCTAGTGCTCTTCTTAAGAATTAGTAATAGTCTCCGCGGAGTACCTCGGCTGGCTAGTGCTCTTCTTAAGAATTAGTAATAGTCTCCGCGGAGTACCTCGGCTTGCTAGTGCTCTTCTTTGTAATTAATATTATATAACACTTAAACCACATATTGTAATCTTTACTGAGAAAGAAACATTTCAATTTCTACTTCAAATTTCAGATTGTCAGCAAATTCAAAATACGTGTATACTTAAAGTAGATAAAGAAATATAAGAATCTTAATTATACTCAGGAATAAACTGAATTATTGAATTATTAAGCGAATGAGATATTGAGATTACTGCTGATGATAACAGTGAACAACTGTTACGTCCTGATGATAACAGTGAACAACTGTTACGTCCTGATGATAACAGTGAACAACTTTTACGTCCTGATGATAACAGTGAACAACTGTTACGTCCTGATGATAACAGTGAACAACTGTTACGTCCTGATGATAACAGTGAACAACTGTTACGTCCTGATGATAACAGTGAACAACTGTTACGTCCTGATGATAACAGTGAACAACTGTTACATCCTGATGATAACAGTGAACAACTGTTACGTCCTGATGATAACAGTGAACAACTGTTACGTCCTGATGATAACAGTGAACAACTGTTACATCCTGATGATAACAGTGAACAACTGTTACATCCTGATGATAACAGTGAACAACTGTTACGTCCTGATGATAACAGTGAACAACTGTTACGTCCTGATGATAACAGTGAACAACTGTTACATCCTGATGATAACAGTGAACAACTGTTACATCCTGATGATAACAGTGAACAACTGTTACATCCTGATGATAACAGTGAACAACTGTTACGTCCTGTTGATAAAAGTGAACAACTGTTACATCCTGATGATAACAGTGAACAACTGTTACGTCCTGATGATAAAAGTGAACAACTGTTACATCCTGATGATAACAGTGAACAACTGTTACATCCTGATGATAACAGTGAACAACTGTTACGTCCTGATGATAACAGTGAACAACTGTTACGTCCTGATGATAACAGTGAACAACTGTTACATCCTGATGATAACAGTGAACAACTGTTACATCCTGATGATAACAGCGAACAACTCTGTTACATCCTGTTGATAACAGTGAACAACTGTTACATTTACTCACCTATTCATACACTAAGTCATTTTATTCATGTGTATGAAAAAATAAGAGTTATTTTAGAATAAATGTTGGGATAGATAATGTCAAATTTTAAGTTGATTGGGTTTCACAGATGTATTTTGAAATTGATGACTATTTAAGCAGAACATTTTTGTTCTGAAATAGATCAGTTATTCTTTAAAAAAAACCTAACTTGGAAAGTTCTCCTAAGCTAGCCTAACTTATCATAACCTAACCTAACCTAAATGAATCTAACCTAACGTAATGAATTTTTTAACCAAATATTTTGAGGAACTTTTAAATGTTAAGGAAGAAAGGGAGGCGGTAATTTCATGCACTGGTCAGGGAGGTATACCATCTTTTAGGAGTGAAGAAGAGCAGAATGTAAGTGTGGTGGAGGTACGTGAGGCATTACGTAGAATGAAAGGGGGTAAAGCAACAGGAACTGATGGGATCATGACAGAAATGTTAACGGCAGGGGGAGATATAGTGTTGGAGTGGTTGGTATTTTTGTTTAATAAATGTATGAAAGAGGGGAAGGTACCTAAGGATTGGCAGAGAGCATGTATAGTCCCTTTATATAAAGGGAAAGGGGACAGAAGAGATTGTAAAAATTATAGAGGAATAAGTTTACTGAGTATACCAGGAAAAGTGTACGGTAGGGTTATTATTGAAAGAATTAGAGGTAAGACAGAACGTAGGACTGCGGATGAGCAAGGAGGTTTCAGAGTGGGTAGGGGATGTGTAGATCAAGTGTTTACATTGAAGCATATATGTGAACAGTATTTAGATAAAGGTAGGGAAGTTTTTATTGCATTTATGGATTTAGAAAAGGCATATGATAGAGTGGGTAGAGGAGCAATGTGGCAGATGTTGCAAGTATATGGAATAGATAGCAAGTTACTAAATGCTGTAAAGAGCTTTTATGAGGATAGTGAGGCTCAGGTTAGGGTGTGTAGAAGAGAGGGAGACTACTTCCCGGTAAAAGTAGGTCTTAGACAGGGATGTGTAATTTCACCATGGTTGTTTAATATATTTATAGATGGGGTTGTAAAGGAAGTAAATGCTAGGGTGTTCGGGAGAGGGGTGGGATTAAATTATGGGAAATCAAATGCAAAATGAGAGTTGACACAGTTACTTTTTGCTGATGATACTGTGCTTGTGGGAGATTCTAAAGAAAAGTTGCAAACGTTAGTGGACGAGTTTGGGAGAGTGTGTAAAGGTAGAAAATTGAAAGTGAACATAGAAAGGAGTAAGGTGATGAGGGTATCAAATGATTTAGATAAAGAAAAAATGGATGTCTCATTGGAGAGAGGGAGTATGGAAGAAGTGAATGTTTTCAGATATTTGGGAGTTGGATTGTCAGCAGTTGAGTTTATGAGGTTGAGGTTAACCATAGAACTGATGAAGGAAAAAAGGTGAGTGGTGCGTTGAGGCATATGTGGAGACAAAAAATGTTATCCATGGAGGCACAGAAGGGAATGTACGAAAGTATAGTGGTGTCAACACTCTTATATGGGTGTGAAACTTGGGTTGCAAATGCAGCAGCGAGGAGATGGTTGGAGGCAGCGGAGATGTCCTGTCTAAGGGCAATGTGTGGTGTAAATATTATGCAGGGAATTAGGAGTGTGGAAATTAGGAGAAGGTGTGGAGTTAATAAAAACATTAGTCAGAGGGCTGAAAAGGGGTTGTTGAGGTGGTTTGGTCATTTAGAGAGAAAAAAATCAAAATAGAATGGCTTGGAGAGCGTATAAATCTGTAGGGTACGGAAGGAGGGGTAGGGGTCGTCCTCGAAAAGGTTGGAAAGCGAAAGGCTTGGACTTCCAGCAAGCATATTTGAGTGTGTTAAATAGGAGTGAATGGAGACAAATGGTTTTTGGGACCTGACGAGCTGTTGGAGTGTGAGCAGGGTAATATTTAGTGAAGAGATTCAGGGAAACCGGTTATTTTTATGTAGCCTGACTTGAGTCCTGGAAGTGGGAAGTACAATGCCTGCACTTTAAAGGACAGGTTTGGGATATTAGCAGTTTGGAGGGATATGCTATATATCTTTAAATATACTTCTAAACTGTTTTATCTGGGCGCCTCTGCAAAAACAGTGATTATGTGTGAGCGAGGCGAAAGTGTTCATTGATGAAGAAAGTATTTTCCATTTGGAGATTTTCTTTCTTTTTGAGTTACCCTGCCTCGGTGGCAGACGGCCGACTTGTTGGATATATATATATATATATATATATATATATATATATATATATATATATATATATATATATATATATATATATATATATACATATTTATATATATATACATATATCTTTCTTTCAATACACCGGCCGCATCCCACCGAGGCGGGGTGACCCAAAAGGGAAAAAGAAAACTTCTCCTTTTACATTTAGTAATATATACAGGAGAAGGGGTTACTAGCCCCTTGCTCCCAGCATTTTAGTCGCCTCTTACAACACGCATGGCTTACGGAGGAAGAATTCTGTTCCACTTCCCCATGGAGAGAACATAAAATAAACAAGAACAAGAACTAGTACGAAAATAGAAAACCCAGAGGAGTGTGTACATATATATATATATATATATATATTTTTATATATATATATATATATATATATATATATATATATATATATATATACATATTTATATATATATACATATATCTTTCTTTAAACACACCGGCCGCATCCCACCGAGGCGGGGTGACCCAAAAGGGAAAAAGAAAACTTCTCCTTTTACATTTAGTAATATATACAGGAGAAGGGGTTACTAGCCCCTTGCTCCCAGCATTTTAGTCGCCTCTTACAACACGCATGGCTTACGGAGGAAGAATTCTGTTCCACTTCCCCACGGAGAGAACATAAAATAAACAAGAACAAGAACTAGTACGAAAATAGAAAACCCAGAGGAGTGTGTATATATATATATATATATATATATATATATATATATATATATATATATATATATATATATATATATATATATATATATATATATATATACCTCTATAACTGGACTGGGGATCCTCATCCTCAAAGAAGACAATAAATGTACCTCCGAGAAAACTCAAGGTTCTCCCCAAAGATGTTTGAATATTTTCTTCTCTTACCACCCCCTATATTTTATAATCTATGGGAAAAATTATTAATAGACAGAATACATTTACAGGAAACACAAACGTGAATACAATGGTGCAATATGTTAAAGATTATGGATTTCCTCCAGCTCCTCCGAAGCCAGAGGCAAGCCAAGCATGCAGCAAGAATTTCCTCTTTGGATGGCCACACTGAGGTGCTGGAACATGAAAGTGGCTGCCCTTTTGACCCTGATGGTATCGATGAGTCTGGAACCCAGTTCTTTAAGGAAACGTGTGACATTTTTTCCCCATGATTCCAAGGTCTCTGATCCCACTGGGACAAATTGATTCTGTTGGCTTATGTCCCTGTACTTGCTGATCCTGTACTCCTCCCTGTGGTCAGCAGCTCCTCCCTGTTGCCGCACACTGTGATGGATATAGGTGTCAGCCAGTGTGGACACACAGGTATAGTCCCATGCTAAGAGCTTGCCATTCTTCCAAGGACAGATGGTGATCCAGTCGGGGTGGTTTGCTGGGTTGTGGATATTGTTGACTGCTAGTGATCGGGGCTCCCTCTCAGCTGAGCATCCAGCTGTCGTTGACCTCATTGTGTCTTGCATGCCAGCCCTTGGTATGGAACAGTTATGGCTTGCACTTCGCCGCAAATACGCATATATTCTGTGTGAATTGGGGCAGTAAGGCGCAGAGCCACTGCAATACAGAGGGTCTTAGGGTCGAGGTGCGTTCCCATTGCTGATATGGGAACTGTCTGGAGGAAGTCCCCAGAGTGAGGTGCACTCACAGCCTGGAGATAGGCAGTCTCCCTGTCTGATGTTACAGCCCTGAGAATGTTGGCAAGCACCTTTTCAGCGATCGGGCCATCCCAGCTTGACTGTTTGTGAGCCAGTGCTGCACTAGGGTTTGGTGCTGGAGCAGCAAGAGTCTCCCATTCAGCGATGGCACTGGCATAGTTGGGGTCCTGTATTCCTGCTGAGTCACTGAGGTTTTCAGGAAGAATTTGTCTTATTAACTCGTTTGATGCTATGGAAGAGGATAGGAAAGCTGGTAGAGCAATCTGGGAGGATCTGCGTACTCCTAGTCCCCCAAGCCTGACCGGAAGTGAGGCTTGCAGCCACTGTCCATCTTCCAGGGAAAGATTCAATACACTCTCTAGCATGGTCTTAAGGAGAGAGTCATATTCCTTGAGTTTTGGACTGCTAAAGGCTGGGGAGCATCTCAGAAAGTAGGTAAGTTTTGGGATTGACAAGCACCTGGTGAGTAGGTAGAAGGCATCATGTGTATCAATGTCTTTCATCCTGCCTTCCATCGTCCAGAGGTCTGAGATTTTTTTTCTAGGATCAGATTGATGGCATTGGACCCAAGAGGAGCACCAAGGAGAGTGCTGTTGGCTGGATCAATGGCTCGTGCTCCTGGTAAAACGGCACTAATATTCTGGATCATCTGTTGATTGGTAGAAACTATTTCACATTTGGTGGGGTTTAAAGATAGACCCAGGCTTTCTCCCATGTCTTTAATTTTTCTGATGTCCTCTAGGAGAGATTCTGTTGTACCAGCTAGGATATATATATATATATATATATATATATATATATATATATATATATATATATATATATATATATATATATATATATATATATATATCTATGTATATATCTCTATATATATGTATCTCTTAAATCTTCTGTACCATATTATGTAATAAAATATTCCTATTGGTAAAAAAAAAAATATACTAAAAGATGGGGTGGTGGGGGAAGTGGAATATTCAAACGGCTTCAGGAAGAAATCCAAATATTCTTCCTTGAAGTCTTTTTATGCACTTCTCCGAGGCAATGGGTCCCACCACCAGAGGTGGACTCTTCTCACATTACCTATTCCTCAGGGTATGTTTGGTGACCAGACTCTTCTGACACCGCTGGTATCTGCCTTGCCTGGTCTCATCTGTAAGACGGCCTCAGTGTACAACCCCATGATGTACGCCATCTCTCACCCCAAGTTCCGCTTGGCCCTGCAGGAGACTCTACCCTGGTTCTGCATCCACGAGCCCAAGGAAGACGACTCTGCCTGTAGCAAGACCACCGAAGGAGAATCTCTTCCCGAGAAGAAGTAAGTTACATTCTGACACCGATGCATTAGCTATATGTTTAATTAACACGGGTTCAAGGACATAACTCATAAAACACGGGTTTAATACGCACGAATTCAGTGGATGCATTCAGAGTGTATGCTGCTTGAGTGTACAGAAGTTCATCAAAAATGGGTATAAAAACCCACAATTCGCTCACTAGAACCTCAACCCCGTGGCTGGAACCTCAACCACAACCCCGTGGCTGGAACCTCAACCACAACCCCGTGGCTGGAACCTCAACCACAACCCCGTGGCTAGAACCACCCCGTGGCCGGAACCTCAACTACAACCCCGTGGCTGGAACCTCAACCACAACCCCGTGGCTGGAACCTCAACCACACTCCCGTGGCTGGAACCTCAACCACAACCCCGTGGCTGGAACCTCAACCACAACCCCGTGGCTGGAACCTCAACCACAACCCCGTGGCTGGAACCTCAACCACAACCCCGTGGCTGGAACCTCAACCACAACCCCGTGGCTGGAACCTCAACCACAACCCCGTGGCTGGAACCTCAACCACAACCCCGTGGCTGGAGCCTCAACCTCAACCCCATAGATAGAACCTCAACCACAACCCCGTGGCTGGAACCTCAACCACAACCCCGTGGCTAGAGCCTCAACCACAACCCCGTGGCTGGAACCTCAACCACAACCCCGTGGCTGGAACCTAAACCACACCCCCGTGGCTGGAACCTCAACCACAACCCCGTGGCTGGAGCCTCAACCTCAACCCCATGGCTAGAACCTCAACCACAACCCCGTGGCTGGAACCTCAACCACAACCCCGTGGCTGGAACCTCAACCACAACCCCGTGGCTGGAACCTCAACCACAACCCCGTGGCTGGAACCTAAACCACACCCCCGTGGCTGGAACCTCAACCACAACCCCGTGGCTGGAACCTCAACCACAACCCCGTAGCTAGAACCTCAACCACAACCCAGTGGCTGGAACCTCAACCACAATCTCGTGGCTGGAACCTCAACCACAACCCCGTGGCTAGAACCTCAATCACAACCCCGTGGCTAGAACCTTAACCACAACCCCGTGGCTAGAACCTCAACTACAACCCCGTAGCTGGAACCTCAACCACAACCCCGTGGCTAGAACCTCAACCACAACCCCGTGGCTGGAACCTCAACCACAACCCCGTGGCTAGAACCTCAACCACAACACCGTGGCTAGAACCTCAACCACAACCCCGTGGCTGGAACCTCAACCACAACCCCGTGGCTGGAACCTCAACCACAACCCCGTGGCTAGAACCTCAACCACAACACCGTGACTAGAACCTCAACCACAACCCCGTGGCTGGAACCTCAACCACAACCCCGTGGCTGGAATCTCAACCACAACCCCGTGGCTGGAACCTCAACCACAACCCCGTGGCTGGAACCTCAACCACATCCCCGTGGCTGGAACCTCAACCACAACCCCGTGGCTGGAGCCTCAACCACAACCCTGTGGCTGGAACCTCAACCACAACCCCGTGGCTAGAACCTCAACCACAACCTCGTGGCTGGAACCTCAACCTCAACCCCGTGGCCGGAACCTCAACCACAACCCCGTTGCTGGAACCTCAATCACAACCCCGTGGCTAGAACCTCAACCACAACCCCGTGGCTAGAATCTCAACCACAACCCCGTGGCTAGAACCTCAACCACAACCCCGTGGCTAGAACCTCAACCACAACCCCGTGGCTGGAACCTCAACCACAACCCCGTGGCTGGAACCTCAACCACAACCCCGTGGCTAGAACCTCAACCACAACACCGTAGCTAGAACCTCAACCACAACCCCGTGGCTAGAACCTCAACCACAACCCCGTGGCTGGAACCTCAACCACAACCCCGTGGCTGGAACCTCAACCACAACCCCGTGGCTGGAACCTCAACCACATCCTCGTGGCTGGAACCTCAACCACAACCCCGTGGCTGGAGCCTCAACCACAACCCTGTGGCTGGAACCTCAACCACAACCCCGTGGCTAGAACCTCAACCACAACCTCGTGGCTGGAACCTCAACCTCAACCCCGTGGCCGGAACTTCAACCACAACCCCGTTGCTGGAACCTCAATCACAACCCCGTGGCTAGAACCTCAACCACAACCCCGTGGCTAGAACCTCAACCACAACCCCGTGGCTAGAACCTCAACCACAACCCTGTGGCTGGAACCTCAACCACAACCCCGTGGCTAGAACCTCAACCACAACCCCGTGGCTGGAACCTCAACCACAACCCCGTGGCTAGAACCTCAACCACAACCCCGTGGCTGGAACCTCAACCACAACCCCGTGGCTGGAACCTCAACCACAACCCCGTGGCTAGAACCTCAACCACAACCCCGTGGCTAGAACCTCAACCACAACCCCGTGGCTAGAACCTCAACCACAACCCCGTGGCTAGAATCTCAACCACAACCCCGTGGCTGGAACCTCAACCACAACCCCGTGATTAGAACCTCAACCACAACCCCGTGGCTGGAACCTCAACCACAACCCCGTGGCTGGAACCTCAACCACAACCCCGTGGCTGGAACCTCAACCACAACCCCGTGGCTGGAACCTCAACCACATCCCCGTGGCTGGAACCTCAACCACAACCCCGTGGCTGGAACCTCAACCACAACCCCGTGGCTGGAACCACAACCACAACCATGTGACTAGAACCACAACCCCGTGGCTGGAACAGCTCACTGTCCCTCCATATTTCGCAAACTTTAGTGACCTTGTCGTTCTGTGATGTGATTATGGTCCAGGAAGGAGCCCGGACGTTGTCACAAGTTTACACTCTAAACTGTTCGTTAATCGTGAACCAGTTATGTTAGTTGTGAACCAGTTATGTTAGTTGTGAACCAACTAAGTTAGTTTTGAACCATTTATGTTAGTTCTGAACCATTTATGTTAGTTCTTAACCAATTATGTTAGTTGTGAAACATAAATGTTAGTTGTGAACCAGTTATGTTATTTGTGAACCAGTTATGATATTTGTGAACCAGTTATGTTATTTGTAAAGCATTTATGTTAGTTGTGAACCATTTATGTTAGTTTTGAACAAGTTATGTAAATTTTGAACCAGTTATGTTAGATGTGAAAGTATTTGACCAACCCAGGGTGCAGAACACAAATGTTAGGTTTCTGAACAATGAGATGAACATTATAAGCCTCGTTGTTAGGTAAGACACATGCAACTGTTAGGTATCTTTATTTCGAAACGTTTCGCCTACACAGTAGGCTTCTTCAGTCGAGTACCGAAAAGTTGATAGAAGCAGAAGATACTTGAAGACGATGTAATCAGTCCATCACCCTTAAAGTTTTGAGGTGGTCAGTCCCTCAGTCTGGAGAAGAGTATTGTTCCGTTGTCTTCTCCAGACTGAGGGACTGTCCACCTCAAAACTTTAAGGGTGATGGACTGATTACATCGTCTTCAAGTCTCTTCTGCTCCTATCAACTTTTCTGTACTCGACTGAAGAAGCCTACTGTGTAGGCGAAACGTTTCGAAATAAAGATACCTAACTGTTGCATATGTGTCTTACCTAACAACCTGTCGGTATTTTATACCATTTTAATGTTCATTATAAGCCTCGTTGAGGAGAACTAATCTGCTGCGAGTTACTAGACGACTGGAGAACTTCAGGCAGTTATTATTGCTGTCAGAGAATTCTTGGAGACACGCTAAATCCGTAGGGGATCATATAGCCCCTGCGTTGTTATTGTTGCGTCCATGGTGAGCGGTACGGGTCGTGTTTACCTGGAGTTTACCTGGAGAGAGTTCCGGGGGTCAACGCCCCCGCGGCCCGGTCTGTGACCAGGCCTCGTGTCGTGTTAAGAGTTGAAGGAAATTCCGACCAATTCTGCACCATTGTCGATATCAAGGCACTTCCTTGATGCAAGTCAAGGTATCAAGGCACTTTCTTGATGCATATTAATGTATCAAGGCACTTTCTTGATGCATATTAATGTATCAAGGCACTTCCTTGATGCAAGTTAAGGTATAAAGGGACTTTCTTGATGCAGATTAATGTATCAAGGCACTTTCTTGATGCAGGTTAAGGTATCAAAGTGCCTTCCTGATGCAGGTTAAGGTATCAAGGTGCCTTCCTGATGCAATTTAAAGTATCTAGGCACCTTCTTGATGTGGGTTAAGGTATCAAGGGTATGGTGGGAAAGCCTTTACAATATCTAAGGCTACATCATCCATATACACCGTCAAACTAATTGACTGAATTTCTGGATTCAACTCTGATGAACAGAGTCAGCTACTGTCTGATGAACAGCTTCTCTGATGAACAGAGTCAGCTTCCGTCTGGTGAACAGAGTCAGCTACTGCTGTTTACTCACATAAGCTTAAAATTGAAAGTTATTAAACGTTTTGCACTCTGGCAGTAGGTGCAGGAGGTAGTAGCTTGTCCTCGTGTGACCATGAAAGTAAAAAATGTGTAAGCTGGCACGACTGCTAATCGTTTATTTTTCCTCAGTGGTGATATATTTTTTTAGTCAGGAATCATGAGAATATATTTCCAGTAAGGTCGTAGCCTCCGGGTATCATGTATAGGTCAGCAGCAGCATACATACCAGTATACTGCTGCTCTCCTGTAACATTTAAACATCGTTCTCATGCGATGTGTAACTTCTGTATACATTCAACATTCATTTCTCTTTCTGTGTGTTTCTCTGTTGTTCTTATTCCTGTAATATTTGTTTTTCAGTTGAAGGAGGTGAGATCGACCGATGATCGTCAAGACATTACCAGAGACAGCAACTTGCTATTACCAGACAACAACTTGCTATTCCCAGACAACAACTTGCTATTTCCAGGCAACAACTTGCTATTACCAGACAACAACTTGCTATTACCAGACAACAACTTGCTATTACCAGACAACAACTTGCTATTTCCAGGCAACAACTTGCTATTACCAGACAACAACTTGCTATTTCCAGGCAACAACTTGCTATTACCAGACAACAACTTGCTATTACCAGACAACAACTTGCTATTACCAGAGACAGCAACTTGCTATTACCAGACAACAACTTGCTATTACCAGGCAACAGCTTGCTATTACCAGACAGCAACTTGCTATTACCAGGCAACAGCTTGCTATTACCAGACAACAACTTGCTATTACCAGAGACAACAACTTGCTATTTCCATGCAACAACTTGCTATTACCAGATAACAACTTGCTATTACCAGACAACAACTTGCTATTACCAGACAACAACTTGCTATTACCAGACAACAACTTGCTATTACCAAACAACAACTTGCTATTACCAGGCAACAGCTTGCTATTACCAGACAGCAACTTGCTATTACCAGGCAACAGCTTGCTATTACCAGGCAACAACTTGCTATTACCAGACAACAACTTGCTATTACCAGGCAACAACTTGCTATTACCAGACAACAACTTGCTATTACCAGACAACAACTTGCTATTACCAGACAACAACTTGCTATTACCAAACAGCAACTTGCTATTACCAGACAACAACTTGCTATTACCAGACAACAACTTGCTATTACCAGACAACAACTTGCTATTTCCAGGCAAAAACTTGCTATTTCCAGGCAACAACTTGCTATTACCAGACAACAACTTGCTATTACCAGATAACAACTTGCTATTACCAGACAACAACTTGCTATTACCAGACAGCAACTTGCTATTACCAGACAACAACTTGCTATTACCAGACAACAACTTGCTATTACCAGACAACAACTTGCTATTACCAGACAACAACTTGCTATTACCAGACAACAATTTGCTATTACCAGACAGCAACTTGCTATTACCAGACAACAACTTGCTATTACCAGACAGCAACTTGCTATTACCAGACAACAACTTGCTATTACCAGACAACAACTTGCTATTACCAGACAACAACTTGCTATTACCAGACAACAACTTGCTATTACCAGGCAACAACTTGCTATTTCCAGGCAACAACTTGCTATTACCAGACAACAACTTGCTATTACCAGACAGCAACTTGCTATTACCAGACAACAACTTGCTATTACCAGACAACAACTTGCTATTACCAGACAGCTGCTATTACCAGACAACAACTTGCTATTACCAGACAACAACTTGCTATTACCAGCAACAACTTGCTATTACCAGACAACAACTTGCTATTACCTGACAACAACTTGCTATTACCAGACAACAACTTGCTATTACCAGACAACAACTTGCTATTACCAGACAACAACTTGCTATTACCAGGCAACAACTTGCTATTACCAGACAACTTGCTATTACCAAACAACAACTTGCTATTACCAGACAACAACTTGCTATTACCAAACAAGAACTTGCTATTACCAGGCAACAACTTGCTATTACCAGACAACAACTTGCTATTACCAAACAACAACTTGCTATTACAAGACAACAACTTGCTATTACCAAACAACAACTTGCTTTTACCAGACAACAACTTGCTATTACCAAACAACAACTTGCTATTACCAGACAACAACTTGCTATTACCAAACAACAACTTGCTATTACCAGACAACAACTTGTTATTACCAAACAACAACTTGCTATTACCAGGCAACAACTTGCTATTACCAGACAACAACTTGCTATTAACAAACAACAACTTGCTATTACCAAACAACAACTTGCTATTACCAAACAACAACTTGCTATTACCAGACAACAACTTGCTATTACCAGACAACAACTTGCTATTACCAAACAACAACTTGCTATTACCAGACAACAACTTGCTATTACCAGACAACAACTTGCTATTACCAAACAACAACTTGCTATTACCAGACAACAACTTGCTATTACCAGACAACAACTTGCTATTACCAGACAACAACTTGCTATTACCAAACAACAACTTGCTATTACCAGGCAACAACTTGCTATTACCAGACAACAACTTGCTATTACCAAACAACAACTTGCTATTACCAGACAACAACTTGCTATTACCAGACAACAACTTGCTATCACCAGACAACAACTTGCTATTACCAAACAACAACTTGCTATTACCAGGCAACAACTTGCTATTACCAGACAACAACTTGCTATTACCAAACAACTTGCTATTACCAAACAACAACTTGCTATTACCAAACAACAACTTGCTATTACAGACAACAACTTGCTATTACCAGACAACAGCTTGCTATTACCAGACAACAGCTTGCTATTACCAGACACAACAGATTGCTTTTACTAGATAACAACAATCTGCTATTAACATACACAATAGCTTACTATTGCGAGATACAATAATTGCTATTACCAGACAATGGCTTGCTATTACCAGTGCTATTACCAGGCTACAGCTTCCTATTATCAGACAATTGCTTGCTATTACCAGTGCTATTATCACTTTACCAGATTACAGCTTGCTATTACTAAACAATAGCTTCATATTACCAGTTTACAGCTTGCTATTACCAGACAACAGTTTGCTATTACCAGACAATAGATTTCTATTATTAGACAAAAGCTTGCTATTACTAGACTCAGTAGCCTGCTATTACCATACAACAACTTTCTATTACCGGACACAAAGGCTTGCTATTACCAGACAATAGCATAATATTAGCAGACAATAGCTTTCTGTTATTAGACAATAACTTGCTATTACCAGACACAATAGCTTGCTTTTACAAAACACAATAGTGTGCTATTACCAGCGAAAACAGCTTGCTATTAACAGGCACAATAGCTTCCTATAACCAGACACTAGGTTGTTATTACCAGGAAATAGCTTGAGGTCACAATAAACAATAGCTTGTTATTACGACGAACAATAGCTTGTTATTACGAGACGCAGTAAATTCCTATTACCAGACATAATAGCTTGCTGTTACCAGACACAATAGCTTGCTATTAGCAGTGACGATAGCTTACTATTATCAGACACAATAGCTTGCTATTAGCAGGAACGACACCGTGCTAATACAGAGTCAGTATCTTGCAATTAAATGATACAATAGCTTGCTATTATCTGACAAAACAGCTGATAGCAGAAACAATATCTTGTCATTACCAAAAATAAAAGATTGCTATTACGAGACACAATAGCTTGTTTATACCAGGCATAATAGCTTGCTATCACCAGACAACAGTTTATTATTAACGGACACAATAGCTTACTGTTACCAGAAACAGAAGTTTGCTATTACTAGACACAATAACTTGCTATTACAAGAAACAAAAGCTTGTTATTACGAGACACAATAGCTTGCAATTACAAAAAATAATAGCTTGCTATTACGAGACGCAATAAGTTGTTATTACCAGACATAATAGTTTGCTATTACCAGACAAATAGCTTCCTATTAGCAGGGACAATAGCTTACTATTACTAGACACAATAGCTTGTTATTACCAAAGATACTAGTTTGCTATTACCAGAAACACTAGTTTGCTATTACCAGACACCACAACTTGCGATTACCATAACCAAGAGCTTACTATTACCAGACACAATAGCTTGCTATTTCCAGACACAATAGGTTCTATTACCAGACACAATAGGTTCCTATTACCAGACACAATAGCCTGTTAATACCACACAAAATAGCTTGCTAATACCAGACACAATAGCTTGCTATTTCCAGACACAATAGGTTCCTATTACCAGACACAATAGCTTGCTAATACCACACAAAATAGCTTAGTAATACCAGACACAATAGCTTGCTATTTCCAGACACAATAGGTTGCTATTACCAGACACAATAGCTTGCTGTTTCCAGACACAATAGGTTGCTATTACCAGACACAATAGCTTGATATTACCAGACACAATAGCTTGCTATTACCAGACAAAATAGCTTGCTATTACCAGACACAAAAGGTTGTTATTACCAGACACAATAGGTTGCTATTACCAGACACAATAGCTTTCTATTACCAGACACATTAGCTTGCTATTACCAGACAAAATAGCTTGCTATTACCATATATAATAGCTTGCTATTTCCAGACACAATAGGTTTCTATTACCAGACACAATAGGTTGCTATTACCAGACAAAATAGGTTACTATTACCAGACAAAATAGCTTGCTATAACCAGATATAATAGCTTGCTATAACCAGACAAAATAGCTTACTATTACCATACACAATAGCTTGCTATTACCAGATATAATAGCTTGCTATTTCCAGACACAATAGCTTCCTATTACCAGACACAATAGCTTGCTATTACCTGACACAATAGCTTCCTATTACCAGACACAATAGCTTGCTGTTACCTAACACAATAGCTTGCTATTACCTGACAAATTAGCTTACTATTACAATACACAATAGCTTGATATTTCCAGACACAATAGGTTGCTATTAGCAAACACAATAGCTTGCTATTTCGAGACACAATAGCTTGCTGTTACCAGACACAATAGGTTGCTATTACCAGACACAATAGCTTGCTATTTCGAGACACAATAGCTTGCTGTTACCAGACACAATAGGTTGCTATTACCAGACACAATAGCTTGCTATTACCAGGCACAATAGCTTGCTATTACCTGACAAAATAGTTTGCTATTACCAGACACAATAGCTTGCTATTACCAGACACGAAAGCTTGCTATTACCAGAAAAAATAGCTTGCTATTACCAGATATAATAGCTTGCTATTTCCAGACACAATAGGTTGGTATTAGCAGACACAATAGGTTGCTATTACCAGACACAATAGCTTGTTGTTACCAGGCACAATAGCTTGCTATTACCTGACAAAATAGTTTGCTGTACCAGATACAATAGCTTGCTATCACCAGACACAATAGGTTGCTATTACCAGACACAATAGCTTGCTGTTACCAGACACAATAGCTTGCTATTACCTGACAAAATAGTTTGCTGTACCAGATACAATAGCTTGCTATCACCAGACACAATAGGTTGCTATTACCAGAAACAATAGCTTGCTATTTCCAGACGCAAAAGGTTGCTATTACCAGACACAAAAGCTTGCTAATACCAGACAAAATAGTTT
Source organism: Cherax quadricarinatus (assembly GCF_038502225.1). Lineage (NCBI taxonomy): Eukaryota > Metazoa > Arthropoda > Malacostraca > Decapoda > Parastacidae > Cherax > Cherax quadricarinatus. The sequence continues at coordinate 39,104 of NW_027196981.1, read as the reverse complement.
GCTATTGCCAGACACAATAGGTTGTTATTACCAGACACAATAGGTTTTTATTACCAGACACAAAAGCTTGCTATTACCTGACACAATAGCTTGTTGTTACCAGGCACAATAGCTTGCTATTTCGAGACACAATAGCTTGCTATCACCAGACACAATAGGTTGCTATCACCAGACACAATAGGTTGCTATTACCAGACACAATAGCTTGATATTTCCAGACACAATAGGTTGCTATTAGCAGACACAATAGTTTGCTATTACCAGACACAATAGCTTGCTATTTCGAGACACAATAGCTTGCTGTTACCAGACACAATAGGTTGCTAATACCAGACACAATAGCTTGCTATTACCAGACACAATAGCTTGCTATTACCTGACAAAATAGTTTGCTATTACCAGACACAATAGCTTGTTATTACCAGACACAAGAATTTGCTATTACAAGACAAAATAGCTTGCTATTACCAGACACAAGAATTTGCTATTACCAGACACAATAGCTTGCTAGTACCTGACAAAAATAGCTTCCTATTACCAGACACAAGAATTTGCTATTACCAAACACAATAGCTTTGCTATTACCTGACAAAAATAGCTTCCTATTACCAGACACAATAGCTTGCTATTACCAGGCACAATAGCTTGCTATTACCCGACACAATAGCTTGCTATCACCAGACACAGGAATTTGCTATTACCAAACACAATAGCTTTGCTATTACCTGACAAAAATAGCTTCCTATTACCAGACACAATAGCTTGCTATTACCAGGCACAATAGCTTGCTATCACCAGACACAATAGGTTGTTATTACAAGACACAATAACTTGCTATTACCTTCCACAATAGCTTGCTATTACCAGACTCAATAGCTTGCTATTACAAGACACAATAGCTTTCTATTACCAGACACAATAGCTTGCTATTACCTGACACAATAGCTTGCTATTACCAGACAAAATAGCTTGCTATTACCAGACACAATAGTTTAATATTTCCAGACACAATAGGTTGCTATTAGCAGACACAATAGCTTGCTATTACAGGGGACAATAGCTTGCTATTTCGAGACACAATAGCTTGCTATTACAGGGGACAATAGCTTGCTATTACCTGGCAAAATAGTTTGCTATTACCAGACACAATAGTTTGCTATTACCAGACACAATAGCTTGCTAATACCAGACACAATAGCTTCCTATCACCAGACACAAAAGGTTGCTATTACCAGACAAAATAGCTTGCTATTACCAGACACAATAGCTTGCTATTACCTGACAAAATAGTTTGCTATTACCAGAGACAATAGCTTGCAATTTCCAGACACAATAGGTTGCTATTACCGGACACAAAAGCTTGCTAATACCAGACAAAATAGTTTGCTATTACCTGACACAATAGCGAGCTATTACCAGACACAATAGGTTGTTATTACCAGAAAAAATAGCTTGCTATTGCCTTACAAAATAGCTTCCTATTACCAGACACAATAGCTTGCTATTATCTGACACAATAGCTTTCTATTTCCAGACAAAATAGTTTGGTATTACCAGACACAATAGCTTGCTATTTCCAGACACAATAGTTTGCTATTATCTGACACAATAGCTTGCTATCACCAGACACAATAGCTTGCTATTACGAGACACAATAGCTTGCTATTACCTTACACAATAGCTTGCTATTACCAGCACAATAGCTTGCTATCACCAGACACAACAGGTTGTTATTGCCAGACACAATAGCTTGCTATTACCAGACACAATAGCTTCCTATTACCTGACACAATAGCTTGCTATTACCAGATAAAATAGCTTACTATCACCAGACACAATAGCTTACTATTACCAGTCACAATAGCTTGCTATTTCCAGACATAATAGGTTGCTATTACCAGACACAATAGGTTGCTATTACCAGACACAATAGCTTGCTAATACCTGTCAAAATAGCTTGCTAATACCAGAAACAATAGCTTCTTATTTCCAGACACAATAGGTTGCTATTACCAGATACAATAGCTTGTTATTTCCAGACACAATAGCTTGCTATCACGAGACAAGAATTTGCTATTAGCACACGCCGTAGCTTGCTGTTTCCAAACAAAATAGCTTGCTATTACCATGCCACAATAGGTTGCTATTACCAGACAAAATAGCTTGCTATTACCATGCCACAATAGCTTGCTATCACCAGACACAATAGCTTGCTATTACCTGACACAATAGCTTGCTATTACCAGACAAAATATCTTGCTAATACCAGACACAATAGCTTGTTATTACCATACACAATAGATTGCTATTACCTGACACAAAAGCTTGCTATTACCTGACCCTATAGCTTGTTATTACCTGACATAATAGCTTGCTATTACCTGACCCTATAGCTTGTTATTACCTGACATAATAGCTTCCTATTACCAGACACAATAGCTTGGTATTACCAGACAAAATAGCTTACTACTACCAGATAAAATAGCTTACTACTACCATACACAATAGCTTGCTATTACCAGACAAAATAGCTTGCTATTGCCAGACAAAATACCTTGCTATTACCAGACAAAATAGCTTGCTATTACCAGACAAAATGGCTTGCTATTACCAGACAAAATAGCTTTCTATTATCAGACAAAATAGCTTGCTGTTACCAGATAAAATAGCTTACTACTACCATACACAATAGCTTGCTATTACCAGACAAAATAGCTTGCTATTGCCAGACAAAATAGCTTGCTATTACCAGACAAAATAGCTTGCTATTACCAGACAAAATGGCTTGCTATTACCAGACAAAATAGCTTGCTGTTACCAGACGCAATAGCTTGCTATTACCAGACGCAATAGCTTGCTATTACCAGAGAAAATAGCTTGCTATTATCCCTGTACTCTCACACTGTCAAGTTGTCTGTCTCGTCAGCGTCCCACAAGATAATTAACTTAAGTTTTCTTTTTATTACTCATTTGGAATTTCATTTTCATTCAAGAAAGAAATATATCATTTATTAGCAGAGTTAAATGGACTTTTATTACCCATAATCCTCATGTGACTTACTCGCCGTGTTGTAGTTCCAGGAGTCGAGTGACTTACTCGCCGAGTTGTAGTTCCAGGGGTCGAGTGGCTTACTCGCCGTGTTGTAGTTCCAGGAGTCGAGTGACTTACTCGCCGAGTTGTAGTTCCAGGAGTCGAGTGGCTTACTCGCCGAGTTGTAGTTCCAGGGGTCGAGTGGCTTACTCGCCGAGTTGTAGTTCCAGGGGTCGAGTGGCTTACTCGCCGAGTTGTAGTTCCAGGGGTCGAGTGGCTTACTCGCCTGTTGTAGTTCCAGGGGTCGAGTGACTTACTCGCCTGTTGTAGTTCCAGGGGTCGAGTGGCTTACTCGCCTGTTGTAGTTCCAGGGGTCGAGTGACTTACTCGCCTGTTGTAGTTCCAGGGGTCGAGTGACTTACTCGCCGTTGTTGTCGAGTGGCTTACTCGCCGAGTTGTAGTTCCAGGGGTCGAGTGGCTTACTCGCCGAGTTGTAGTTCCAGGGATCGAGTGGCTTACTCGCCGAGTTGTAGTTCCAGGGGTCGAGTGGCTTACTCGCCGAGTTGTAGTTCCAGGGGTCGAGTGGCTTACTCGCCGAGTTGTAGTCGAGTGGCTTACTCGCCGAGTTGTAGTTCCAGGGATCGAGTGGCTTACTCGCCGAGTTGTAGTTCCAGGGGTCGATTGACTTACTCGCCGAGTTGTAGTTCCAGGGGTCGAGTGGCTTACTCGAGTTGTAGTTCTTACTCGCCGTGTTGTAGTTCCAGGGGTCGAGTGGCTTACTCGCCGAGTTGTAGTTCCAGGGGTCGAGTGGCTTACTCGCCGAGTTGTAGTTCCAGGGGTCGAGTGGCTTACTCGCCGAGTTGTAGTTCCAGGGGTCGAGTGGCTTACTCGCCGAGTTGTAGTTCCAGGGGTCGAGTGGCTTACTCGCCGTGTTGTAGTTCCAGGAGTCGAGTGACTTACTCGCCGTGTTGTAGTTCCAGGGGTCGAGTGGCTTACTCGCCGTGTTGTAGTTCCAGGGGTCGAGTGGCTTACTCGCCGTGTTGTAGTTCCAGGGGTCGAGTGGCTTACTCGCCGTGTTGTAGTTCCAGGAGTCGAGTGGCTTACTCGCCGTGTTGTAGTTCCAGGAGTCGAGTGACTTACTCGCCGAGTTGTAGTTCCAGGGGTCGAGTGGCTTACTCGCCGTGTTGTAGTTCCAGGAGTCGAGTGACTTACTCGCCGAGTTGTAGTTCCAGGAGTCGAGTGGCTTACTCGCCGTGTTGTAGTTCCAGGAGTCGAGTGACTTACTCGCCGAGTTGTAGTTCCAGGAGTCGAGTGGCTTACTCGCCGTGTTGTAGTTCCAGGGGTCGAGTGACTTACTCGCCGTGTTGTAGTTCCAGGGGTCGAGTGACTTACTCGCCGAGTTGTAGTTCCAGGAGTCGAGTGACTTACTCGCCGTGTTGTAGTTCCAGGGGTCGAGTGACTTACTCGCCGAGTTGTAGTTCCAGGAGTCGAGTGACTTACTCGCCGTGTTGTAGTTCCAGGAGTCGAGTGACTTACTCGCCGAGTTGTAGTTCCAGGAGTCGAGTGACTTACTCGCCGTGTTGTAGTTCCAGGAGTCGAGTGACTTACTCGCCGAGTTGTAGTTCCAGGAGTCGAGTGGCTTACTCGCCGAGTTGTAGTTCCAGGAGTCGAGTGGCTTACTCGCCGAGTTGTAGTTCCAGGAGTCGAGTGGCTTACTCGCCGTGTTGTAGTTCCAGGGGTCGAGTGACTTACTCGCCGTGTTGTAGTTCCAGGGGTCGAGTGACTTACTCGCCGAGTTGTAGTTCCAGGGGTCGAGTGACTTACTCGCCGTGTTGTAGTTCCAGGGGTCGAGTGACTTACTCGCCGTGTTGTAGTTCCAGGGGTCGAGTCTCCGCTCCTGGCCACATCTCTGATACTAGCATCATCTCCATTACTGATGTTACTTAGGCCATTTAAATCTTTTCTTGAAATAGTATATTGAGTTTTTTTCTGACATTTCCTCATTTATTTCGTTCCACTTATTTACTTCCCTGAGACATGAAATAATGTCTAGTACAATAATTCTAAGATTTTTGTTCTCATCTGTGACTTTAGCTTCATCTGTGACTTTAGCTTCAGTCTGTGACTTTAGCTTCATCTGTGACTTTAGCTTCATCTGTGACTTTAGCTTCATCTGTGACTTTAGCTTCATCTGTGACTTTAGCTTCATCTGTGACCAAAGATTGTTGGTTCATTACGAGTGTAGTAACTTGTAAGTTTGGTGGTAGAATTACCTACAATCTGTATGGTACAGAACTGTGCATATTATTTGGGACAATGATGAAATAAGACATTTATGTGGAATTTTAATGTTTGTTTTATAAAACAAACGGCAATGATATGACAGATAATTTATTTAATAAGAGATATGACGACCCTTTCCTTTTATAAGCATTGCTACTCACTTTGGCGTAGAACCGACCAATGTTGAAATCATTTTGACCAGTTCTTCGTCGTGGTAAAAGGTTCTAATAACAGCAGCAACTAGCTTCTCCGCAGCTGAACAGTCCGGTTTCGCGATCCTGAGTTTGGCAATTGCCCAAAGATTCTCAATAGTGTTGAGGTCAGTATAGTTTCCAGGCCAACTTAGAACGCTTATCCCACTCTCTTCGAGGGATGTCAGCATATTTCTGGAAGTTTGGTATGGAGGAAGAACCTCCTGCCAAAAGCCTTTTCCATCAGGTAAGTCTCTATGCACAGTGGGAAGCAAATGAGTTACCAGGATTGCCTTGTATTTATCACACAACATAATTCCCTCAACATTAATTAACAAGCCGTCCAGGGCCTTTAGCAGTAAAAGTTCCCCAAAACATTCTTCTTTGGTGGGTGTATTGGTTCTTGTTGAATGTGCCCATTCCAGAGAGGTTCGCCTTTGCTCCTTCTCACTGCTACTGAACAGTACCTATGTACTTCAGAATGCGCCTCATCTGAAAAGATATCTTTTCTCCATTCATCTGTCGTCCAATCTTTATGATCGAGTGCCACCGCAGGCGGTTTTTCTCCATAGCAACAGTAAGCAATTGTTTCTTTACTGGCTTTCCGGCAGTTCTGCCAACTTTAAGGAGCCATCGTCAAACAGTTGAAGAATTAACATTTACGCCAGCTGAAGCCAAATCTCTCTGCAGGTCTTTGCTGGTTTTCTTGGGATCCTTCACACTATTTCTTATGATAACCTTGCCATAGTGAGGTGTTATCTTGCGTTTTCTAGCACATCTTCCTCGACGCAGCGCTCTACAATCACCAGTGTCATCAGCTCTCTTCAGAATCCAGCCAGCGGTTAAATTTGCAAATCTCAGATTTTTGTCGATCTGTCTGCTGATACTCAAATCTGCATGTTTTCTAAGAGCGACAATGCTTGCACGATTCCTAGGCTTAACATCCATCATGAATTTCAGCAGCAATCATGAATTGAAGGAGAAAATTTGGTGAAACCACATTCACTCATGGAACATGCTTGCAGGAATAACCTTACATACAGAACAACAGCTGTTGTAGAACTGACGAGAGTCGCAGTGTAACACCACAGCTGGATGGTTGAAAGTAGATGAAAAGAAAAGAACCCAAACTACATTAATTAAGCCGGAGACTAAGATATATTTTGAGATAATCACAAAATTTATTGTGGCAACGTTTTGCTTTCCAGGAGCTTTTACCAAACACCAATGTAACTTGCTTACCTATATTTATAGAGTGTGGAAAATTAAAATTACTTGGATGAATCTCAGTAGATACATACCAGTAAATGGTAATAAATATAATTATTCTTTATCAAAGTTACAGAGACAAGTAGGAATTTTGGGATACCTAGGTGGCAAAAAATGTCCTCATTCGATACCTACTACAATCTATATCTCCACAAGTCACTCTGGACCTATATTAATTTCAAATGAAATATACATCACCAGGAATTCTGGTAAAACATTAATATAAATATGTGGAATGTATATTAAATTTAAAAAATGAATACATATACAGTGAAGGAGAATTTATCTTAATACCACTCACCAATTAGTCTAGAGATTACGGTGTGTCATACACAAAACCCCTGCCTAAAATATGAAGAAAATACTGGCCAGAATTTCAACATAAATAGACATCACTCAGCTGTGGTAATATCCTGTTTTCATCTAATTACGGAGTCCTGTCCAGTCGCCTAATTCTCACGTTCTGCAGGACTGCAATTCCAACAATTTTAGCTCCTATTTGAGAGGTTTTAAGCCCAATATAACCTCTAGAGTGACAAAAATTCTTCCTGTTTTCACTAACGTTTGTCTTGGTCAATTTAAAACAATGGCGACTCTCACCCATTTCGCTGGTTCTTTATTTATTTACAAATTAATTTTTATTACCTACAATATATTCCATCAATTTACATACAAAAAACACTGTATTTTCGGAAAATATACAATATTATTAGTAAGTCTGACATATTAGTAAGTCTGACATATTAGTAAGTCTGACATATTAGTAAGTCTGATATATTAGTAAGACTGACATATTAGTAAGTCTGACATATTAGTAAGTCTGACATATGAGTAAGTCTGACATATTAGTAAGTCTGACATATTAGTAAGTCTGACATATTAGTAAGTCTGACATATTAGTAAGTCTGACATATTAGTAAGTCTGACATATTAGTAAGTCTGACATATTAGTAAGTCTGACATATTAGTAAGTCTGACTGATATTAGTAAGTCTGACTGATATTAGTAAGTCTGATATATTAGTAAGTCTGACATATAAGTAAGTCTGACTGATATTATTAGTAAGTAATATTAGTAAGTCTGACTGATATTAGTAAGTCTGACATATTAGTAAGTCTGACATATTAGTAAGTCTGAAGTCTGATATTAGTAAGTCTGACATATTAGTAAGTCTGACATATTAGTAAGTCTGACATATTAGTAAGTCTGATATATTAGTAAGTCTGACATATTAGTAAGTCTGACATATTAGTAAGTCTGACATATTAGTAAGTCTGACATATTAGTAAGTCTGATATATTAGTAAGTCTGACATATTAGTAAGTCTGACATATTAGTAAGTCTGACATATTAGTAAGTCTGACTGACATATTAGTAAGTCTGATATATTAGTAAGTCTGACATATTAGTAAGTCTGACATATTAGTAAGTCTGACATATTAGTAAGTCTGACATATTAGTAAGTCTGATATATTAGTAAGTCTGACATATTAGTAAGTCTGACATATTAGTAAGTCTGACATATTAGTAAGTCTGACATATTAGTAAGTCTGACATATTAGTAAGTCTGATATATTAGTAAGTCTGACATATTAGTAAGTCTGACATATTAGTAAGTCTGACATATTAGTAAGTCTGACATATTAGTAAGTCTGACATATTAGTAAGTCTGACATATTAGTAAGTCTGATATTAGTAAGTCTGACATATTAGTAAGTCTGACATATTAGTAAGTCTGACATATTAGTAAGTCTGACATATTAGTAAGTCTGACATATTAGTAAGTCTGACATATTAGTAAGTCTGACATATTAGTAAGTCTGACATATTAGTAAGTCTGACATATTAGTAAGTCTGACTTATTAGTAAGTCTGACATATTAGTAAGTCTGACTGACATATTAGTAAGTCTGACATATTAGTAAGTCTGACATATTAGTAAGTCTGACATATTAGTAAGTCTGACATATTAGTAAGTCTGACATATTAGTAAGTCTGACATATTAGTAAGTCTGACATATTAGTAAGTCTGACATATTAGTAAGTCTGACATATTAGTAAGTCTGACATATTAGTAAGTCTGATATATTAGTAAGTCTGACATATTAGTAAGTCTGACATATTAGTAAGTCTGACATATTAGTAAGTCTGACATATTAGTAAGTCTGACATATTAGTAAGTCTGACATATTAGTAAGTCTGACATATTAGTAAGTCTGACATATTAGTAAGTCTGACATATTAAGTCTGACATATGAGTAAGTCTCGAATATTAGTAAGTCTGACATATTAGTAAGTCTGACATATTAGTAAGTCTGACATATTAGTAAGTCTGATATAATAGTAAGTAAGTCTGACATATTAGTAAGTCTGACATATTAGTAAGTCTGACATATTAGTAAGTCTGACATATTAGTAAGTCTGACATATTAGTAAGTCTGACATATTAGTAAGTCTGATCTGACATATTAGTAAGTCTGACATATTAGTAAGTCTGACATATTAGTAAGTCTGACATATTAGTAAGTCTGACATATTAGTAAGTCTGACATATTAGTAAGTCTGACATATTAGTAAGTCTGACATATTAGTAAGTCTGACATATTAGTAAGTCTGACATATTAGTAAGTCTGACATATTAGTAAGTCTGACATATTAGTAAGTCTGACATATTAGTAAGTCTGACATATTAGTAAGTCTGACATATTAGTAAGTCTGACATATTAGTAAGTCTGACATATTAGTAAGTCTGACATATTAGTAAGTCTGACATATTAGTAAGTCTGACATATTAGTAAGTCTGACATATTAGTAAGTCTGACATATTAGTAAGTCTGACATATCATGTCACCCCTGACCCTCCTGTTCTCCAGTGTCGTCAGACCGATTTCCCTTAACCTTTCTTCGTAGGACATTTCCCTTAGCTCTGGAGCCAGCCTTGTTGCAAACCTTTGCACTTTCTCTAATTTCTTGACGTACTTGACCAGGTATGGGTTCTAAACTGGTGCTGCGTACTCCAGTATGGGCCTGACGTACACAGTGTATTGAGTCTTGAACGATTCCTTACTGAGGTATCGGAACGCTATTCTCAGGTTTGCCAGGCGTCCACATGCCGCAGCAGTTATCTGGTTAACGTGTGTTTCAGGCGACGTGCTCGGTATTATACTCACCCCTAGATCTTTCCCCTTGAGTGAGGTTTGCAGTCTTTGCCGCCTAGCCTATACTTTGTCTGCGGTCTTCTTTGCTCTTCCACGAACCTAATGACTTTGCATTTGGCGGGGTTAAATTCTAGGAGCCAGTTGTTGGACCACGCATCCAGCCTGTCCAGGTCTCTTTGTAGACCTGTCTGATCCGCATCTGATTTAATTCTCCTTATTAACTTCACATCATCTGCAAACATGGACACTTCTGAGTTTATCCCTTCCGTCATGTCATTCATATATACCAAGAATAGCACTGGTCCCAAGACTGACCCCTGTGGGACCCCGCTCGTCACAGGCGACCACTGTGATACCTCTTCACGTGACACTGGTCTATAGATTAGTGCTTCGTTTCTGTCTCCTTTCTTAAAAATGGGGACTACATTTGCCGTTTTCCATACCTCAGGTAGTTGCCCAGTTTCGAGGGATGTGATGAAGTTTGTAGTTAGTGACACACACATTGTCTCTGTTCCCTCTCTAAGGAACCATGGAGAGATGTTGTCCTGTCTCACCGCCTTTGAGGTATTAAGGTCACTTAAGAGATTCTTCACCTCCTCCTCGGTTGTGTGTATTTCATCCAACATTTATTGGTATATCCCTTGTTGGTGTACCCCTCTGTTTTGTCTTCCTAGTGTCCCTTCAGCCTCCACTGCAAATACTTCCTGAAATCTTGTGTTGAGCTCCTCACGTACTTCTTGGTCGTTTCTTGTGAGCTCCCCACCTTATTTCCTCAGTTTGATTACCTGGTCCTTGACTGTTGTCTTTCTCCTGATGTGGCTATACAGCAGTTTCGGGTCAGACTTGACTTTCGATGCTAGGTCATTTTCGTACTGCCGCCGGGTCTCCCTCTTTATCTAGCGCACTTAGTTTTTGCCTCTCTACACCTTCGGGTAAACCAAGGACTCGTTCTCATCTTCCCATTATTTCTGTTGCCCTTTGGAACAAACTTTTCTTCTGCTTCTTTGCATTTTGTTGTTACGTAGTCCATCATGTCGTTTACTGACTTTCCTACCATCTTTCCCACTGAACCTCCTGAAGGATGGTCTTCATACCTGTGTAGTCCCCACTTTTATAGTTTGGTTTTTCCCTTTCTGCTCCTGTTACCCTCTCCACTTGAAGCTCTACGATGTATTCAGAGCTCAGAACCGCATGGTCACTAGCTCAAAGGGGCCTTTCATATGTGATGTCCTCAATGTCTGAGCTACATAAGGTGAACACAAGGTTAAGCCTTGCTGGTTCATCCTCCCGTCTCTCTCTGGTAGTGTCCCTAACAAGTGTGTGTGTGTGTGTGTGTGTACTAATCTATCTGTACTCACCTGTTTGTGGTTGCAGGGGTCGATTCACAGCTCCTGGGCCCCGCTTCTTCACTGGTCACTACTAGCTCTACTCTCTCCCTGCTCCATGAACTTCATCATCCTGCCTCCACTACATCACTCTCCAGATTGTTCCACTTCCTGACAACTCTATGACTGAAGAAATGCTTCCTAACATCCATATGACTCATCTGAGTTTTCAGCTTCCAGTTGAGACCCCCTTGTTGCTGTGTCACATCTCTGGAACATCCTGTCCCTATACACGTTTTCAATTCCTCTCAGTATTCATTATGTCGTTATCTTGTCCCTTCTATTCTTCTTGTCCTTCAGTGTCGTCAAGTTGATTTTCCTTAAACTCTCCTCTTAGAACACACCTTTAGCTCCGGGACTAGTCTTGTTGCAAACCTTTGCACTTTCTCTAATTTCTTGACAAGTGAATTCCATACTGATGCTGCTTGCTCCAATATGAGCCTGACGAACACGGTATATAAAGTCTTGAACGATTCCTTACTAAGGTGGCTAGTGGCCAAGTAGACGAAGTTGTCGCTTCATAGGCTGAGGGTCTGGGTTCGATTCCCGGCAAGGGAGAAAGCATTGTGCGCGTTTCCTTACACCTGTTGTCCATGTTCACCATCAGTAATAATGGGTACCTGATTGTTAGTAGACTGGTGTGGGTCGTATCCTGAGACAAAATTGACCTAATTTGCACGAAATGCTCTGCATAACAAGAGGCTTTCTGTATAGTAGTATGTCTCTGATGTCAGCTATGGCCTGTATACCATGTACATGTATTTGTAGAAATTAAAGATTAAAGAAAAAGGTGTTGGAACGCTAGTCTCAGGTTCGCCAGACGCCGTATGCTGCAGCAGGTATCGGGTTGATGTGTGCCTCAGGAGATGTGCTCGGTATTATACTCACCCCAAGATCCTTTTCCTTGAGTGAGGTGTTAGTCTTTGGCCCTGTAGACTGTACTCTGTCTGTGGTCTTCTTTGACTTTCCCCAATCCTCATCATGACTTTGCACTTGGTGGGGTGAAACTTTGGGAGCCATTTGTTGGACTAGGTTTGCAGCCTGTCCAGATCGCTTTGACTGAATTCATTGCACTAGCTTCACATCATCTACAAACAAGGACACCTGTGAATCTATCCGTTCCGTCATGTCATTTACATATATCAGAAACAGCACCAGCCCTAGAACTAACCCATGTGGAACCCCTCTCATCACAGGAGCCCACTCTGACACTTCGTCACTTACCACTACTCATTGTTTCCTTCTTATCAGGTATTCTCTGATCCACTGTAGTGCCTTTCCTGTTATACCTGCCTACTCCTCATTCTTTGCACTTATCTCTTGTGTGGAACTGTGTCGAAAACCTTCTTACAGTCTCTCTTGTCTTAATCTCTTACTTTGTCATAAAACTCTAGTAGATTTATGACACAGGATTCCCCTTCCTTGAAATAATGCTGGTTGTCGTGTATAAGCTCATTCTATTTTAGGAGCGCCACCATTTTTCTCCTGATAATCTTATCCGTGATTTTGCATGCTATACATGTCAGTGACACTGGTCTGTAATTTAATTCTGCGTGTCTGTCTCCTTTCTAAAGAAACTGGGACTACATTTGCTGTCTTTCACACCTCAGGTAGTCGCCATGTTTCGATAGATGTGTTGAAGATTGTTGTTAATGGCACACACACTCCCTCTGCTCCCTCTCTCAAGACCCATGGAGAGATATTGTCCGGTCCCACCGCCTTTGAGGTATCTTGTTCACTTAGCAATCTCCTCACTTCGGCTGTGTTAATTGTGACCAGCACTTATTGGTGTATCCTACCTGGTGTTTCCATTGAAAATATCTCTTTTAATGTCGAACTGAGCTCTTCACATACTTTTCGACTTCTCGATCGTTTCCTGTCATCTTCTCTCCTTCCTTCCACAGTCTGATTACCTTGTTCATGACTGTTGTTTCCCTCCTGATGTACCTGTACAACAGCTTTGGGTCAGATAAAGCTTTCAAAATTATGTAATTTTCGTATTGCTGCTGGGCCTCCCTCCTTATCTGTGCATATTCGTTTCTGGCTCTTCGACTAATCTTTTCATTATCCTTTGTCCTCTGTCTTCTATATTTTTTCCATTCTCTAGTGCACTTAGTTTTGGCTTCTCTACACCTTAGGGTGAACCAAGGGCTCGTCCTGTAGCTACCAGACTTGTCATGGCGTCAGGTGTTCTCTAAAGTGAGGCTTTATCAAGAACTTTAAAGGATAAAACACAATGAAATAAAGTTTTTTCCATTTCCAAAGCTTCTTTCAATCATTATTGTGGTCGACAAGATACTGACGACGTACAAGCTGTCAGCTAAGAGACTGATGACTATCTGTCAACTATGATTATTACTTCCCCTTTCTATATTTTATATATTTTTACATAAATTATAGTTAGGTGTCCTGTAGCTCGATCACTAGAGCACTCAACCCACACACTGACGTCCGGAACTGAAATCTCCGGTACGGCTGGAAAACATTAGGGACGTGTTTCCATAAGACACCTGCTGTCCCTGTTCACCCATCAGTATAAAATTGGTACATGGGTGTTAGTCGGCTAGTATGGTCGTATCCTGGGACAAAACTGACCTAATTTGCCCGAAATGTTTAACATAACATGAGGCTTTCTGTATGGTAGTATGTCACTGATGTCAGCTAGGCCTGTATACCATGTACACGTACCTGTAGAAATAAAGATATTATTATATTATTATTATTATCAAGTCGTCAAAGGTGGCAATAAGGCAGGACGAAGTGCATTTTCTCCTTAAATCGCTGGACCAGGAAAAGGCTCTGGGTTCAGATAAGGTGAGCCCATGATTGCTGAGTATATGTGCAGACTACCTAGCGTCACCTGCAACTCGCATCTATCAGCTCTGCCTAGCACAAGGTAAATGGCCTTCTACTATGTGGAAAGAGGTAGATGTAGTCCCTGTTCACAGAAAGAAGAGCGGAGGGGATATCAACAACCACAGATCAGTGTCACTGCTGTCAATCACTGGCAAGATTCTTGAGACAATAATCTCACGGCAGATGACAATGTTTTTCTCAACAACCACTCGCTTCTTTGTAAGCGTCAATATGACTTCAGAAAAGGTCGCTCTGTTGCTGATCTGCTGTTAAACCTCTCCACTATGTGTCACCTGTCACTGGATGAATCCAAGGTCAGCTCTGTAGTAGCGATGGACATTTCTGGTGCTATCCACCGACTATAGCATCGGGGACTCTTAGTAAAGTTACAAGCACTAGGAGTCGCCGGCTCTTCACTATGCCTCCTTAGTTGATTACATTCAGTGTTGATCTATGTACGTGTTCTCATTAGGACAGGGAAGAGTGCTTACACAATTGTTATGGAATGTCTACTTCAATGAGATGACATTTATTTATCCAAGAGAGGAAATGTCAGTTGCTCTAAGTTACATCAATCACCAGCTTACAGCTATATCAGCTTGGGGAAAACGATGGCAGGTCACATTTGCCCCTGCGAAAACACCTGATGACGGTCACTAGACACCATGATGGTAATGCTGGAGCAGTGGTAAGTATGAATGAGTGTTGGTACCCGGGAATGAAGCTGATAGCCTTGGGGTAAAATCTGACTCCAAACTTACTATGAAAATCCATATTGTTAAACTTGCCAACAAAGCAACCAGGAGCTTACAGGTCTTCGACGTACCTAGCATCTTCTCGACAGTAGAGTTTGCAAGAGTCTGTGTGAGACACAAATATGCTTACACCTTGAATATACTCCACTTTCTTGGATTGCCTGCCCCTCCCCCCTCCTACCTTCTCATCTCCCACTTCTTGACAGAATGGAGAACAGAGCAAGACGACTCAGCCTGGACAGATGTGTCATTTCAGCAGAGTTTTCAACACTGGAGGGATATAGACGGCGTTAATGTTATGTGTAAGGCCAATATTGTCAAAGAACCGCACTTGGCTTAACTCAGAAGACAGCGAGAAGTGAACTTGTACACGACAAGACGGGCAGCAAACAACAGCTACACTCAGACTGTACCATTCTCAAGGACATCACTTCATCTGAGATTATTTATTTCTAGGATGACTTGAGTGTGGAACATGTACGTTATACATAACGAAATTAAGTAAGTAAAGTAACTTGACAAAATGAAATAGCTGGCCCACGAAGAAGAGGAGAGAGAGAGAGAGAGAGAGAGAGAGAGAGAGAGAGAGAGAGAGAGAGAGAGAGAGAGAGAGAGAGAGCATAATATTTCATAATAAGATTAAACAATAATGGTATAAGGGAGAATATTGTCCATTTAGCAGAGTGTCAGCAGTAGGAGTGTGAGCAGGGTGTGAGCAGTGGGAGGAACCAAGGTAATATTACCTCGCTGGAGTATTTGTATGGCTTCCCCCATGATATATGTGTCAGTGATTCTCACACCTGTTAACACTTGTCCCACATGATGTCTGTCTTAATGATGCTCACACTTAATGAACACCTGTCAACACCTGCGCCCATGATATCTGCGTCAATGATATCTGGAATAAACCTGAAGGGTGTTCCGGGGGTCTTCGCCCCCTCATCCAGGTCCATATCAAGGCCTCGCGGTGGATCAGGGCCTGATCAACCATGTTGTTACTGCCGGACACACACAATCCAACGTACGAACCACAGCCCGGCTGGTCTGGTACTGACTTTAGGTATCTGTCCAGCTCCCTCTTGAAGACAGCCAGGGGTATATTGCTATTCCTCTTTATGTGTGCTGGGAGGCAGATGAACAGTCTTGGACCCCTAATACTTATTGTGCTGCCTTTTAGCACCGAAATGAAAGCCACCCCTGCCTTTCATTTGGGGGATGTTACACCGCCTGCCTAGTCTTTTGCTTTCTTAGGGAGTGATTTCCGTGTTCAGATTTGGGACTAATCCCTCTAGGATTTTCCATGTGTAAACTATGATTTATCTTTCTCCCCTGCGTTCCAGGGAGTACAGATTAACGAACTTCAACCGCTCCCAGTAATTTAAGTGATTTACAGTACTTAAACGTGCAATGAAAGTTCTCTGTATATTCTCCAGGTTTGCAATTTTGCCTGCCTTGAAAGGGGCCGTTAGATTACAACAGTACTCCAGCCTAGAGAGAACAAGTGCTGTATACTGAATCATCACTGGCTTGGCATCCTTAGTCTTGAAGGTTTGCATATATATTGCTTCTTCAGGCTGCCACAGAGATCTCCAGACTCCCAGATAACAAGCCTGGTTTGTTCCTCTAGGACTAGAGTTGTCAAGGTCTGTAGTATTTCTATGGCCATTCCTAAGTGTGCCTGGTTTGGGTGAGTTTACTTTGTAATTAAATTTATTCATGTATACACAAATACAGTTACATAGATTATCACACATAGCAGCATATGTGTAGAGAACCTAGGACAACGAAAAAAAGTCAAAGTGACTTATTTCCATTGGGGTCCTTTACCTCTGAGGCATCTGTGTCAGCTGCCTGCTAGCTGCTAGACCTATAAGAGTATTTTCTGATTTAGTCACAAAACTCACAATAAATACTATTACTGAAAAAAAATAAAGATCTTACCAAAATTAGGGAGGAGCATAATTAAATAATTAGCAAAACATTAGTAAACATCAAACCAATAAAAATAACATTAAAAAAATTAACTAATAGCAATTAAAAGCTATTATACTAGCACAAAAAAAGTAAGGAATCTAATGAGGTAAAATAAACACACAATAAAACTTAACAAATTTATTAAAAAAGATCACAATTCTCTCATAAAACTTAAAAACTAACACTACTACACATTAACCCATAAACGGTCCAAACGTATATATACGTTTTTCAACATTTTTTGTTTTTTACATTTGAAAATGTTTAAAAAAACTTTGATCTACTTTTTTTTTTTTACATTTGAAAATATATAAAAAAACGTAGATCTACTTTTGTAGCTCTACACATGTGAACGTAGATCTGCTTGGACTGTTTACGGGTTAATCAAAAACAATTAAAATTACATATCAAAAATAATCCACTTATAAAACTTAGACTTAATACTGAGATAAAGTAAACAAACAATAAAACTTAACTCACTTATCAGACACAAAAGAATGAACATATTCAAGTATAAATTACACAAATAAATTGGACAAATACATAAACAAAAATAACATGAAATAAAAATAACACAGACAGTTGTATAACTAATATAGCAAAAGTAGGTATAAAACTTTGTTAAGTTACATAGAAAAAACATAGTAAGCATAGTAACTTTGGACAGCAGTTACTTTACTTTGTTTACTCAGTTGTAACCCCTCCAGGAGTGACTATATGACCAAGAAACTTGATCTCTGATCTGCAGAAATAACATGTAGATAGTTTACATTGGCTTCATCAAGCTTACTGAGTACCAAATCAGACATAACAATAACGCTAAGCGCACCATATGAGGCCTTGAAATATGTTCGTCATGAGCCTTCAGAATGTGATAGGTGATCTGCATAAACCAAAGACCATTCTGTGGAAACGGTAATGAGCTATTGGAGTGAAAAAGGCTTTTAGCTCTTGGCTGTCCTCCTAAACAGGGACTTGCCACAACTCTTTATTTTTTTCGATATTGCCTAGTAAGTCAACAAGAACAGGAGGTGGGAAACAATGTGGTACTGTTTTAGCATTTAACTTTCTAAAGTCAATCACTGAACACCAAGTACTATCTTCCTTGGGTACTAGAATCATCGGCACATTCCAGGGTGAGTTGTTATGTGCAATATCATCATCAAATATCGTGTTGACTAACTCTTCTGTGACAGGAACTTGCAAATGTGGCTTTCTGTACGCAGGTATGTAAAGAGGTCTGGTACCAGGTTCATCTAGAATATGATGATATAGTAATTTTGTTAAACCCATCTTTTCCCATAGTTATACAACTGTTCTGTGTCATTTGTTCAACAACACCAACAAACTCATAACTTCATCTTCTAAGAAATCAGTAGGAGCCAGATCTTTTTCCTCTACTTGTGAGGCAGACGGACTCTTCCCGGGTGTGATGACAACTCACCCCCAACCTGAACAAGATATGGGTAATGATAGGACACATAGGCAACATTTAGGCAACTTTATTCCGAAATGTTTCACCTACACAGTAAGCTTCTTCAGTCGAGTACAGAAAGTAGGCAGGAGCAGTAGAGATGTGAAGATGATGTAATCAGTCCATCACCCTTGAAGTCGTAGATTTGAGGTTGTCAGTCCCTCAGCCTGGAGAAGAGATTGTTTGAGACTATGGAACAGAACTCTTCTCCAGGCTGAGGGACTGACATCCTCAAATCTACGACTTCAAGAGTGATGGACTGATTACATCGTCTTCACATCTCTACTGCTCCTGCCTACTTCCTGTACTCGACTGAAGAAGTTTACTGTGTAGGTGAAACATTTCGGAATAAAGTTGCTTAAAGGTTGCCTAAAGTGGTATACAATACGTACCAACCTGTAGGTATTGTATACCGTTTTAATACTCATTCGGGTAATGAACAATGTCAACGAGGATGATGTTTGCTTGGAGGCGGACACTCTGACCAAGGGTATTACTTGGAGTATACCTGGAGAGGGTTTCGAGGGTCAACGCCCCCGCGGCCCAGTCTGTGACCAGGTCTCATGGTGGATCAAGACCTGATCAACCAGGCTGTTACTGCTGGCTGCACCTAAACTGAGGTACGAATCACAGCCTGGATGGTCAGGTATTGACTTAAGGTGCCTGTCCAGCTCCTTAAAGACAACCAGAGTAATCCCCTTTACGTATGCTGGGAGGAAGTTGAACAGTCTTGGGCCGCTGACACTACTGTGTTGTCTCTTAGCGTACTCGTGGCGCCCCTGCTTTTCATTGAGGGGGGGGGGGTGTTGCACAGTCTGCCGAGTCTTTTACTTTCGTAGGGAGTTGTTTTCGTGTACAAATTTGATACTAATCCTTCTAGGATTTTCCAGGTGTATTTTATCATGTGTTTTTCTCATCTGTGTTCCAGGGAGTACATGTCAAGGATCTTCAACCATTCCCAGTAATTTAGGCGTTTATCATACTTATGTGTGCTGTGAAGGTTCTCGGTACATTCTCCTGGTCAGCAATTTCACCTGCCTTGAAAAGTGCTGTTAGTGTACAGAAGCATTTCAGCCTAGAGAGAACAAGAGATTTGAAGAGAATCATCATAGGCTTGGCATCTCTAGTTCTGAAGGTTCTCATTATCCATCCTATCATTTTTCTAGCGATTGTGGTAGATACAATGTTGTGATCCTTGTAAGCGATGTCCTCTGGCATTATCACTCCCAGGTCCTTCACATTAGTTTTCCGTTCTATTGTATGGACAGAATTTGTTTTATACTCTGATATAGTTTTAATTTCCTCAAGTTTTTCACATCGGAGTAATTGAAATTTATCTTCCCTGAACTTCACATTGCTTTCTGAGGGCCATTTAAAGATTTGTTTGATGTCCGCCTGGAGTGTCTTCGGCGGAGGACACGATGCTGTGGCTTCCATCTCTGTCTGTCTCAAATATGAGGATGGGAAGCAGGAGGGAAGCCAGTACTGTGTCTTATGGAACAGAGCTTTTCATTGTAGCTGCCTCAGACTTTACTCTGTTTACTATTACTCTTTGTGTTCTGTTTGTTAGGAAGCTATAGATCCATCTACCAACTTTTCCCGTTATTCCTTTTCACGCATTGTGAGCGCTGTTACACCTTGGTCAAACTTGTCGAAGCAAGAGATGGATTATTTTATCCCACACAATATGCAAGGACGGTTCGACCAACTAACCCTTTATCTTGCAATGTTCACTGTTAACTGGGACTTTGTCACAATCTGGAACACGAAGGACAAGTGACACTCTAGTGAGAGCACTAGCCACAACAGAGATGTCTTTCTGAGGCGGCCGGTGACATCAACAAGAGATGTCACCGGCACTGAAAATCTAAAAATTATCACACGGAAATAAAATAGCTCGTCAATTACTGAAATATGAGTGAAAAACAATTAAAAACAATTGAAAATCATGCAAAAATTAATGTCTCAAAATTAAGAATGTAAGTTCACTGTAGACACATATATAAATCACAGAATCAAAATATACAGAATTAATACAAATAATCAAAGAGAATAATAATAATAACAATAATAATAATAATAATAATAATAATAATAATAATAATAATAATAATAATAATAATAATAATAATAATAATAATAATAATTAATAATAATAATAATTATTAATATTATTATTATTATTGTTATTATTATTATTATTATTATTATTATTATTATTATTATTATTATTATTATTATTATTATTATTATTATTTCTACAAGTACATGTACAAGGTATACAGTTCTAGCTGACATCAATGACATACTATTATATAGAAAGCCGCTTCTTATGCTGAACATTTCCCGCAAATTAGGTCAGTTTTGTCCCAGGATGCGACCCACACCAGTCACCTAACACCCAGGTAACCATTTTACTGATGGGTGAACATAGACAACCGGTGTAAAGAAACACGCCCAATGTTTCCACCCTCTCCCGTTGCCCGGGAATGAAACCCGGACCCTCACCGTGTGAAGCGAAAGCTTTGCCACCAGGAAAATATGTTGAATATAAGTAATAACAGGCTGACTCTTGCTAAAAAAAAAAAAATACTTAAAGCAAGTATTAATAAAAACTGAACAAAATTGCAAGATTGAACTTGTTCAAGGTAATATAAAGTTAATACCATGTAATAAAATATACCCACTGATAAAAACAAAAATAAAGATGGGGAGGTAAGAGAAGTGGAATATTCAAATGGTTTCAGGAAGAAATCCAAATATCCTTCCTCGAAGCCATTTTGATCCACTTCCCCGAGGCTGTGGGTCCCATAATTTCCACTAGAGGTGGATCCTCTCAAAAAAAGAGCATGATAAAGACAGGTAATTTACTTCCTCACTGTACTGAAGAACACAAGTCAAAATAAATCACTAACACTGAGAAATAATGTTGCTTGTAAAAACAAATAACTTGCAATATATCAGATAATGTTTGTAGAAAGTCTGTCAAAATGAAATTGAGTCAAAATACAGCACATAAATTATAAAATGATTGATGCAACAGAGATTAGATTTTGCCACCGAAGTGGCTAGTTTATTGTGCCGCCCATATCCATCCTGTGGACGGTAGCGCAAGAGCATGTGGATACACAAAAGGCCTAGGAACTAGGCCCCAAAATGGTTAACAGGTGTATATTTGGATTTATATCTACATATCTACAGTTCATTTATCTGTTACAAGCAAATTTAGGAAATTTGCTTAGTATATCTGGTATCTTATTTTCATTAATAAGATATCTTGACATGTCACATAGGTTATTATACTGTCTGTCTCTGTATTCCTCAATAAGTGGACAATTAAGCACATAGTGTTCAAGAGAGTGACCATATGCCTGATCACATAATTTACATTTAGTTTGATCATCATCTGTGTGTCTCCCAAACTGCCAGAAGTACTTGTAACCAAGCCTAAGCCTGGCCACTACAACATCAGTCAGTCTGTTCACATTGCAAGTTGCTCCATAAACATATTTATCTACGTTCATGTTATCATAGTGGGTTATAGATCTACTCAGGCTTCTAACTGCATTCCTATAACAATCATTTTCATTATTTACTTCTCTCCTAATATTATTCCTAATGCTAGACACAGTTATACCAAAGTTATATTCTACATTCTCCTTCTGGGTACTCTTCTTGGCTAACATGTCAACTTTATCATGAAGCAGCAAGAGAAAAATATCGTACACACAAAAATATCGTACACACAAAAATATCGTACACACAAAAATATCGTACACACAAAAATATCGTACACACAAAAATATCGTACACACAAAAATATCGTACACACAAAAATATCGTACACACAAAAATATCGTACACACAAAAATATCGTACACACAAAAATATCGTACACACAAAAATATCGTACACACAAAAATATCGTACACACAAAAATATCGTACACACAAAAATATCGTACACACAAAAAAGGTACATGTGGTAAAACACTGAAAAATATCGGGAAAATAAAATGAAAATGTTTTAACAAGGAAAAATTAAGACATTCAGCAATTAGCACAAGAAATAAATTAAATGAAAAGTAAATACAAGGATGAAACAACAAGTTAATTAACAAAATATTACACTGGGAGTGATGGTAACACAACAAGGAAATTAACATATAAAAATTTAATAAAAACACTGGACTCAGTAAAGAAAATCAAGAAAATATCAGAACTTCATTCTCTAAGGAAATTATATTAATCTTAAGAAGAATACTGGAATAAACACAATACAACAAAACACTGTCTTAGTATAAGTACCCCCTCATCTGTGGGACCAACTGTCCCCAGGCCTAGCCACAGTCCCCGCACTCACGGGGCTCGTAGGGAGAAGCTAGGCCTCTGGTCTGAACACAATGTCATTAACTTATTTCTGAGTTACTCACAAACTGTTTTCTGTAACACTGTCTTAGTATAAGTTAGTCACTGGGAGTTGAGAGCATGACAATCTTGCAAGAAGTATGATGTTGCACACTTGCAATAACTTCTAGAACAACAGACAATTTTCAATATAAACACATATAAGAAAAAAGAATGAAATTATACACTGAATTTGAGTGAATATTAACACTGAGTGATGATAATATTCACTAGCCTTTAAAATTGTCTTAAGAGACTTTAAAATTGCCTTAACACGCGTAAAAAAAGTCTGTAGCTGTGTATACAACGAAACACTAGTGGAAGTTACTGGAGTTATTCCAGGATGCTGGGAATGGTCTCAACAACTTTGGTCACAGGGCACTTGCATGTACCAGTTGTTCCAAGAATGAGGTCCTAGTTATCGTACAAATGCACTGAAAATTTGAATCCGATTGGATGAGTAGTTTTCGAGTTATGAGCTAATTGAACTTTTCATGTCAGAGGAAAGAAAGTCTCCCTGATAACATTGAGTATACATAGTGTATAGTGTATACTACAGTGGCTCCCTAGTATATTGATGATAAAGGCTAAAGTGTCATTTGAAAACAGGTGAATTTGTAAATGAAGTGATAAGCCTATAGAGGAAGGTGCCAGAAGTCGCCAGAAACTTACCACAGGTCAGCTGTTTTTAATAATCTTACTGGCCTGCTAGTGTACTCGCATATAATCTAGTGATACCAGTGAATAGCAGAATACAGTGTTGTAGTAGCAACTAACCAGTATTATAATGGTACTTAGTGGAGTGGAGTGACTTTCATTAGTTTCTTTTCTTGAAATACGAGACGTTACTGTGAATTTCATATAACCTGTAGTTACCAGCGGTCGCAATATACACAACGAGAAGCAATTATTACTACAGAAAAAGCGTCCTTCCTCCAAAATTTGCACCAGTCAACTATAGTGATAATATAGCATTTATTGTGGTGGAGACGGAAAAAAAAAATAGAAAAGCCAGATACAGCGATTGATAAACAAGGAGGTGACCGTTCGTCATTGTAGGAGCTGCCAGATATCACCGGCTCTTCAACACGCAAGTTATACTTTTGTATCAGTCAAATCACATATTACTCGGGTAGATAATTTCCAGTAGATCCTTCATGTGTTAGCTCAAATCACCGACCAGTATGTTTTAAATAAGTGACCCACTGATCAGAGCAGATCGACTGGTCCGGACCCTTGACTGGTCCGAACCCTTGACTGGTCCGGACCCGGGACTGGTTTCAAACAGTTTCGTTGGACAATAAAGCAGACTGTAAACGGATGGGGTTGTAGGCGCCCTTATAAACACAAACATTAAAAATCAGGAACGTGACGGTAAGCTGTCCAATATACAAAAAGAGTTAGAAACAGAAATACAAATAGCTAGAGCTTCATTTAAGGTTATTAATATAATATTCAAGAGGTTGCTAGTAGAATTGCAGTAAATCAACCATTCAAATCATTATGAAGCTGTGTGTAGTCTGTGGTCAGTCAAACAAACGGGCTTCCACATGGATAAATTGTCATTTTTGTGGAAATTGGTGTCACGCCCCTTGTGCAGATATCCCAGAACTAGCTACAAGCAGTATTAAAACAGAGAAGTGTTTCTGGGTATGCCCAAATGAGGAAAATCTGTGGACTAAAATCACAAGGGTATTAAAAGAGGACAACATCAAAGCTGCTTTCATAGAAAACCTGGAAGCTTTCTACAACAGATGGGAACATAAAAAGTCTGGGCTGAATGGTACTGCCCTTGATACTGGCCATGTAGTCAGAAACTGTAAGGCTGGAGATGAAGTCCTGGTAGTCAGTAAATGTGGGGCTGATAGTGCTGTCCTGGGAGACAGTAATGGTGAAGCTGGAGGTGCTGTCCTGGGAGACAGAATTGGTGAAGCTGGAGATACTGTCCTGGGAGACAGTAATGGTGAAGCTGGAGGTGCTGTCCTGGGAGACGGAAATGGTGAAGCTGGAGATACTGTCCTGGGAGACAGTAATGGTGAAGCTGGAGATTTTGTCCAGGTAGTCGGGAATTATACGCAGGAAGGAATACATATAAATGACCTCATAGGGGACAGGAGCCATAGTAGGGAAACAAGTGTAGTCAAAGATAAGATAAAACCAATATTGCAAACTAGAAATACCGCAGGAAATAGCAAACAAGAGGACTCCAATAGCAATAGTGAGGATAAATTACCAAAAACAACTGGTGGGAGCTCCATTGTTGGTGCTAGGGAGGATAGAAGTAAGACAGGGAAACATGCACCAACAGGGAATACAGTCACAGAAACCCAAGGCAAGCGGAAACCAAGCCTGTGCACATACTATGCACTTGGTATCTGCTGGCATGGGAAATCTGGAAAAACAGATGGGACGTGCAACTATGACCACCCTAGAAAATGCCATGCCCATATGACAACAGGAAAATGCAAACTCCCTTCCTGTAAGCTTTTTCACCCTGAAATGTGTACCTCTTCAGTACAGGAAAGACTGTGCTATAACTTAAATTGCCAGGCATACCATCTAAAGGGGACAAAAAGATACAAAACATCCAGGCCATGGGAAAACCGGGGTAGCCACAGCCACTCAAGAGGGAGAGGTTTTTTAGTGCCAGGAAGGAAAAAAAACTGGCAGGAAATGGCAGAAATCGTACACCAAATCCAGTCATTCCTGGAGTGGAACCACAGTCGATGGCCTCCACTCCAAACCAACAGATACAGATACTAATGCCGGAAAAAAAATCCCCCCCCAGTACCAACAATACCACCAGTCCGATAACATTCTTCTTTGCAAATATACAGGGTCTAAAGCCAGCAACAAACAACAAAATACCTTTCATCCGTGGACTGCTTGCAGAGGCAAAGGCAATGTTCGCGGCTTTCACTGAGACCCACATAAAGGATCACTTGGACAATGAAATATGGATCCCAGGTTACAACCTATACAGATGTGACAGAGTGAACAGGCAAAAGGAGGGGGTTGGCCTGTACATTGCAGAGTCACTTGTTTGCACAGAACTGCTTAATGCCTCAAATGACGTAGTGGAAGTTTTAGCAGTAAAGGTCGAGAACCAAAACCTAGTCATTGTGGTAGTCTACAAGCCTCCGGATGCAACATCCCAGCAATTCCAGGAACAGCTGTTAAAAATTGACCACTGTCTGGAAAATCTTCCAGCTCCTTCACCCAACATCTTGCTCCTGGGGGATTTCAACTTAAGGCACCTAAAATGGAGGAATATAGCAAATAATATTGTTGCAGAAATAACACCAGGAGGCAGCTCTGATGAAAACTCACACTCACACGAGCTTTTAAATCTCTGCACAAAATTCAATTTAAACCAGCAAATAATAGAGCCTACTAGACTGGAGAATACACTAGACCTCATATTCACTAACAATGATGGTCTGATAAGAAATGTCACCATATCAAAAACAATATACTCAGATCACAACATAATTGAGGTTCAGACATGTATGCGAGGAGCCCCAGACCGACAAAATGAGACTAGTCACGAGGGAGCATTCACCAAATTCAACTTCAATAACAAAAACATAAAGTGGGACCAAGTAAACCAAGTCCTAACCGATATAAGCTGGGAAGATATACTAAGCAACACAGACCCAAACTTATGCCTAGAACAGATTAACTCGGTGGCACTCGATGTATGCACAAGGCTTATTCCTCTAAGAAAAAGGAGGAGTAGATGTAAAATAGAAAGAGACAGGCGCTCCCTTTACAGGAGACGGAAAAGAATAACAGAGCGGCTAAAAGAGGTCAATATATCTGAAATGCGCAGGGAGACACTGGTCAGAGAAATAGCAAGCATCGAACTTAAGCTAAAAGAATCCTTTAGGAGTCAGGAATCGCGGGAAGAACTAAAAGCTATAAATGAAATCGAAAGAAACCCAAAGTATTTCTTCTCCTATGCCAAATCAAAATCGAGAACAACGCCCAGTATTGGGCCCCTACTTAAACAAGATGGGTCCTACACAGATGACAGCAAGGAAATGACTGAGCTACTCAAGTCCCAATATGACTCAGTTTTTAGCAATCCGCTAACCAGACTGAGAGTCGAAGATCAAAATGAATTTTTTATGAGAGAGCCACAAAATTTGATTAACACAAGCCTATCCGATGTTATCCTGACGCCAAATGACTTCGAACAGGCGATAAATGACATGCCCATGCACTCTGCCCCAGGGCCAGACTCATGGAACTCTGTGTTCATCAAGAACTGCAAGAAGCCCCTATCACGAGCCTT
Source organism: Cherax quadricarinatus (assembly GCF_038502225.1). Classification (NCBI taxonomy): domain Eukaryota; kingdom Metazoa; phylum Arthropoda; class Malacostraca; order Decapoda; family Parastacidae; genus Cherax; species Cherax quadricarinatus. The sequence goes on along the minus strand of NW_027196981.1, from coordinate 12,026 downwards.
TTCCATCCCATGGAGAGGGAGCATGGACACGGGGGTCGTCCCTCAGTTACTAAAAACAACAGACATAGCCCCACTCCACAAAGGGGGCAGTAAAGCAACAGCAAAGAACTACAGACCAATAGCACTAACATCCCATATCATAAAAATCTTTGAAAGGGTCCTAAGAAGCAAGATCACCACCCATCTAGAAACCCATCAGTTACACAACCCAGGGCAACATGGGTTTAGAACAGGTCGCTCCTGTCTGTCTCAACTACTGGATCACTACGACAAGGTCCTAAATGCACTAGAAGACAAAAAGAATGCAGATGTAATATATACAGACTTTGCAAAAGCCTTCGACAAGTGTGACCATGGCGTAATAGCGCACAAAATGCGCGCTAAAGGAATAACAGGAAAAGTCGGTCGATGGATCTATAATTTCCTCACTAACAGAACACAGAGAGTAGTCGTCAACAGAGTAAAGTCCGAGGCAGCTACGGTGAAAAGCTCTGTTCCACAAGGCACAGTACTAGCTCCCATCTTGTTCCTCATCCTCATATCCGACATAGACAAGGATGTCAGCCACAGCACCGTGTCTTCCTTTGCAGATGACACCCGAATCTGCATGACAGTGTCTTCCATTGCAGACACTGCAAGGCTCCAGGCGGACATCAACCAAATCTTTCAGTGGGCTGCAGAAAACAATATGAAGTTCAACGATGAGAAATTTCAATTACTCAGATATGGTAAACATGAGGAAATTAAATCTTCATCAGAGTACAAAACAAATTCTGGCCACAAAATAGAGCGAAACACCAACGTCAAAGACCTGGGAGTGATTATGTCGGAGGATCTCACCTTCAAGGACCATAACATTGTATCAATCGCATCTGCTAGAAAAATGACAGGATGGATAATGAGAACCTTCAAAACTAGGGAGGCCAAGCCCATGATGACACTCTTCAGGTCACTTGTTCTATCTAGGCTGGAATATTGCTGCACTCTAACAGCACCTTTCAAGGCAGGTGAAATTGCCGACCTAGAAAATGTACAGAGAACTTTCACGGCGCGCATAACGGAGATAAAACACCTCAATTACTGGGAGCGCTTGAGGTTTCTAAACCTGTATTCCCTGGAACGCAGGAGGGAGAGATACATGATTATATACACCTGGAAAATCCTAGAGGGACTAGTACCGAACTTGCACACGAAAATCACTCACTACGAAAGCAAAAGACTTGGCAGACGATGCACCATCCCCCCAATGAAAAGCAGGGGTGTCACTAGCACGTTAAGAGACCATACAATAAGTGTCAGGGGCCCGAGACTGTTCAACTGCCTCCCAGCACACATAAGGGGGATTACCAACAGACCCCTGGCAGTCTTCAAGCTGGCACTGGACAAGCACCTAAAGTCAGTTCCTGATCAGCCGGGCTGTGGCTCGTACGTTGGTTTGCGTGCAGCCAGCAGCAACAGCCTGGTTGATCAGGCCTGATCCACCAGGAGGCCTGGTCACAGACCGGGCCGCGGGGGCATTGACCCCCGAAACTCTCTCCAGGTAAACTCCAGGTAAGTAAAATAGACAAGCTGAAGGAATTTACAAAAAAATAATAAATTCTCCGGCAAGCGCATCAAGTTCCTGCTGCTGGGATGATTAATATTCCTCCTACGTACTGAGGAAAGAATATTGATATATCACTTGTCTAACAATACGTGTGTGTTCATATTTCTGTGTTACTAATTGAATCTTGAATTGCGATCGTTAAAAAATGATCTACATCTTCAAATTATTTCAGAAAACAAAGAATTCTTTAGTAAGTTAAATAATCCCCCAACATCAGAGCAGTTGTCTAGGATGAAGGTGGCAGCCAAGAAACAGTGAACTATAATTCATGTACTCTGGGAGATAAGCAACTGATTACGTTATAAAGTCTATATCAGTGGCTGTGTCTGGCAGAGTGAGTGTCCCTCCTCGGTGCTTCTACTCACCTGGCAGAGTGAGTGTCCCTCCTCGGTGCTTCTACTCACCTGGCAGAGTGAGTGTCCCTCCTCGGTGCTTCTACTCACCTGGCAGAGTGAGTGTCCCTCCTCGGTGCTTCTACTCACCTGGCAGAGTGAGTGTCCCTCCTCGGTGCTTCTACTCACCTGGCAGTGTCCCTCCTCGGTGCTTCTACTCACCTGGCAGTGTCCCTCCTCGGTGCTTCTACTCACCTGGCAGTGTCCCTCCTCGGTGCTTCTACTCACCTGGCAGTGTCCCTCCTCGGTGCTTCTACTCACCTGGCAGTGTCCCTCCTCGGTACTTCTACTCACCTGGCAGAGTGAGTGTCCCTCCTCGGTGCTTCTACTCACCTGGCAGAGTGAGTGTCCCTCCTCGGTGCTTCTACTCACCTGGCAGTGTCCCTCCTCGGTACTTCTACTCACCTGGCAGAGTGAGTGTCCCTCCTCGGTGCTTCTACTCACCTGGCAGAGTGAGTGTCCCTCCTCGGTGCTTCTACTCACCTGGCAGTGTCCCTCCTCGGTACTTCTACTCACCTGGCAGAGTGAGTGTCCCTCCTCGGTGCTTCTACTCACCTGGCAGAGTGAGTGTCCCTCCTCGGTGCTTCTACTCACCTGGCAGAGTGAGTGTCCCTCCTCGGTGCTTCTACTCACCTGGCAGAGTGAGTGTCCCTCCTCAGTGCTCGCACAATAACCCGATAATTGGAAAAATTGTGCTTGAAATTTGTTACGAACAGTAAGAGGAAAAATCAGCGCCATCGTTGACGAGTGTAATATTTAAGTAACTCCTTTTGTGAGCGTGTATTTCTCTCCCGGCTTGGGGTGTACGTCTTAGTTCATCAATAAACGCTAAAAGAGAAAGACAGTAAGAATAAGAATCAGCGTAGACACAAAGGTGTGTATAGTTTGTCCCATGTATACAATGACTAGGACTTTCCTGTGAGAATCTTTGCTCACATATCAACAGTCTTCTAGTTCGTTCAAGCACAAGTAGATCAACAATAATCAAATTTTTTTTTCTAAATCTGCTAAAGCTTCTCATGTCATTAAACATATTTCACAATTAATAGAATTCAGAGCACACATACTCGGTCTGCTGTTGCGTGGAGTTCACTTAACGTTTAACACGCCAGTAAGCAACCAAGACGGCTTTCTCTTTCAGAGGCTTCAGGCTGCCTAGACATCTCTCTTCGATATCCCTGCCTAAAGTGGCGGTGACGCCGATGTCACCCAGTGTATTGACGGTATTCCCGTCAGGGGTGATGGTGTCCCTTCCTGGGATGGTGGTGGCGCTGCTGCTGGTGCTGTTGATGTCGCCGTCAGTGGAAGGAAACCTACTAAGCTTCGTTATCCCCGACATGGTTCAGTATGGAAACTGTGCTGATACTCAGACGATGGAAAACTTTGACTTCGATCGCGTAAGTTTTTCTTCTCTGATGAGTTCCTATATTTATCAACCTATCTAATTATATATATATATATATATATATATATATATATATATATATATATATATATATATATATATATATATATATATATATATATATATATATATATATATATATATATATATATATATATATATATATATATATATATATATATATATATATATATATATATATATATACAAGGAATTCGCAAGAGCAGGCGAAATATACACAAACACTGATCTCTGGCTGAAGGAGACTCGAACCTACGAACCTTGGAACAAGGTACGCAGTGCTATAACAATCTCAACACATTAGACAAGTGTGGTGAGTTTGGTATAGCACTGCGTACCTTGTTCCAAGGTTCGTAGGTTCGAGTCTCCTTCAGCCAGAGATCAGTGTGTATATATACATATATATATAAATATATATATATATTATATATATATATATATATATATATATATATATATATATATATATATATATATATATATATATATATATATGCAATAAGATCACAGTAAACAGGTGATTTCAGAATATGCAAAACAACCACTCTGAAAGAATAGAGAAATTCCAAGCGCTTTTGTGACTACTCACATTATCAAGGAACTATGAAAGTAAAGCATCCAAGGAAGGTATATAAGGGGTCTGGCCAACACCTCACTATCAAATCCCACAACGGTTAAACACCTGACGCGCGCCGGCCCAACTGGACAGGTCCTTTGCACAACCACCAACAAACTATTCTACCCAAGAAAATTTTTAAAATTATTATTTGTGCAGTGTATTATTAAATTCTTCCCAAATTCTATTAATTATAAATGGATCTAATTTATATAAACCAAAGGAAATATTGATATTATTTTCAAAACTGCTTTTTATGAAACAAGATTCAATTATATTCCTGTCGACCATGGACTTGCTTGATACTACTTTCTCAACTTTTTGAAAATCAATTGGATGGTTAAAATCTCTTACATGAATAAATAGAGCATTGGAATCTTGTCCAGTTCTAATGCTATATTTATGTTGTTTTAATCTTAGTTCGAGATTTTTACCAGTTTGACCGTAATAAACTCTATCGCAAATTTTACAAGGAATCTTATAGACACATCCATCAGCATTTTGGGGGGAATTCTTTATCAAAAGTTTTTTTACTGTATCAAGATTTTTGAATACAACTTTAATATTAAAAGCCTTAAGAAGAGAAGGCATATCAACCAAGTGTTCATGGTAAGGGAGAACCAACATATTTTTAGTTGAATAAGGTTGGTTGTCCCTTTTTGGATTGTAAAAAGTATTTCTAGCAACTTTGAAAGATTTATCAATTACATTTCTTGGGTATTTTAAATCATTACCTATTTCATAAATTTTGGATATTTCCTCATCTATGAACTCAGGACTACAAATTCGTAAAGTTCTCAAAAACATTCATGAGAAAACAGACAGTTTAACTCTATCTTGATGCGAAGAATAATAGTGGACATAGGAACAGTTATTTGTAGGTTTTCTGTAAATTTTAAATTTGAATTCATTATTACCCTTAATAATTAAAACATCTAGAAAAGGTAATGAGTTATTTTCTTCAAACTCAACAGTAAAGTTTATAGAATGGGCTAAGATATTTAATTTTCCAAGGAAATGGTGTATATCTACATTTTTGGGCATAAGACACAAAATATCAACGACATATCTGAACCATTTAGCTCTATTAGGGAGGATTGTGTTAAGCAATCTTGTTTCAAAAAATTCCATGTATAGGTTACTAAGAACAGGTGAAAGAGGATTTCCCAATGCCATACCAAACTTCTGAGTGTAAAACTTATCATTAAATACAAATTTTGCATCAACAATGCAAAGTTTAATAAGTTTAATGATAGTAGGAATTGACAATGGTAAATCATAGTTAACGAGTTCTTCAGATAAGAAACTTAATAAATCATCAACAGGAACTTTCGTAAAGAAGGAAGTAACATCAAAACTAACCATGTTAAAATCATTTAAATCAGTCAAGGAGCTTAATTTATCAACTAAGTCTATGTTGTTTTTAACATTAAAGTTAGAAATTTTGCCAACAATAGGGCTCAAAATATCAACAGACCATTTGGATAATTTATATGAAACTGATCCTATGGAGCTAATAATTGGTCTGACTGGATTCCCTGGTTTGTGTGTTTTTATTAGTCCATACATGTAAGGTAAAGATGGATTAGTGGAAGTAAATTGTTTGACTAATTCATCTTTGCCTTTCAGTAGAAGTTTTATTGTTTTATTGAAATTGCTGTTAACGGTTTCTAGGGGATTTTTCCTAAGTTTAGAATAATAATGATATTTTGTGTCTTATGCCCAAAAATGTAGATATACACCATTTCCTTGGAAAATTAAATAGCTTAGCCCATTCTATAAACTTTACTGTTGAGTTTGAAGAAAATAACTCATTGCCTTTTCTAGATGTTTTGATTATTAAGGGTAATAATGAATTCAAATTTAAAATTTACAGAAAACCTACAAATAACTGTTCCTATGTCCACTATTATTCTTCACATCAAGATAGAGTTAAACTGTCTGTTTTCTCATCAATGTTTTTGAAAACTTTACGAATTTGTAGTCCTGAGTTCATAGATGAGGAAATATCCAAAATTTATGAAATAGGTAATGATTTAAAATACCCAAGAAATGTAATTAATAAATCTTTTAAAGTTGCTAGAAATACTTTTTACAATCCAAAAAGGGACAACCAACCTTATTCAACTAAAAATATGTTGGTTCTCCCTTACCATGAAAACTTGGTTGATATGCCTTCTCTTCTTAAGACTTTTAATATTAAAGTTGTATTCAAAAATCTTGATACAGTAAAAAAAACTTTTGATAAAGAATTCCCCCAAAATGCTGATGGATGTATCTATAAGATTCCTTGTAAAATTTGCGATAAAGTTTATTACGGTCAAACTGGTAAAAATCTCGAACTAAGATTAAAACAACATAAATATAGCATTAGAACTGGACAAGATTCCAATGCTCTATTTATTCAAGTAAGAGACTTTAACCATCCAATTGATTTTCAAAAAGTTGAGAAAGTAGTATCAAGCAAGTCCATGGTCGACAGGAATATAATTGAATCTTGTTTCAGAAAAAGCTGTTTTGACAATAATATGAATATTTCCTTTGGTTTGTATAAATTAGATTCATTTATAATTAATAAAATTTGGTTAGAGTTTAATAATACATTGGACAAATAATTTGTTAGTGGGTAGTCGTGAGGACCTGTCTAGTTGGACCAGAGGACCTAATGCAGTGTTCCTCTTTTCTTATGAGTCTGGTATTGTCCCGCGTCAGGTGTTTCTTTGTTGTGGGAGTTGACTGTGAGGTGTTGTCTAAGCCCTTTAATTGCCTTCCTTTGATGTATTACTTACTTAGTTCCTTGACAATGTGAGTAGTCACGAAAGCGCTTGGAATTTCACTACTCTTTCAAAGTGGTTGTTTTGCATATATATATATATATATATATATATATATATATATATATATATATATATATATATATATATATATATATATATATATATATATATATATATATATATATATATATATATATATATATATATATATATATATATCCTTTTACCTAACAAATTGTCGGTAATTTTATCAACATTATTACAATATGCAATCTGTTGCAGATATTAAAATATGACAGTAGTTTAGCCAGCGCCCCACTAGACTTACAGTTCCTGGAGTCTCCCAGAGTTACAACCTGAGCACAACTCGTTTCATACACATTTACTCAATGGTTATGTTCAAGGTGTCCCGTAGCACGATCACTAGCGCATTCAGCTCACACACTAAGGGCCAGAGGTCGATTCCCGGTACGGCTGGAAACATTAAGACGTGTTTCCTTAAGATACCTACTGTCCCTGTTCACCTGTCAGTTAAATAGGTACCTGAGAATTAATGGACTGGTGTGGGTTGCATCCTCGGACCAATTTGACCTAATTTGCCCTAAATGCTCAGCATAACAAGCTGCTTTCTGTATAGTAGTATGTCATTGATGTCAGCTAGGACTGTATACCCTGTTTATGTACTTGTAGAAATAAAGATAATAATAATAATAATAATAATATTATTATTACTATTATTATTATTATTATTATTATTATTATTATTATTATTATTATTATTATTATTATTATCATTATTATTATTATTATTATTATTATTATTATTATTATTATTATTATTATTATTATTATCATTATTATTATTATTATCATTATTATTATTATTATTATTATTATTATTATTATTATTATTATTATCATTATTATTATTATTATTATTATTATTATTATTATTATTATTATCATTATTATTATTATTATTATTATTATTATTATTATTATTATTATTATCATTATTATTATTATTATTATTATTATTATTATTATTATTATTATTATTATTATTATTATAATTATTATTATTATTATTATTATTATTATTATTATTATCATTATTATTATTATTATTATTATTATTATTATTATTATTATTATTATTATTATCATTATTATTATTATTATTATTATTATTATTATTATTATTATCATTATTATTATTATTATTATTATTATTATTATTATTATTATTATTATTATTATTATTATTATTATTACTGTGAATATAATAATGACACACACTACCAACAAGTTGACAAGACACATGTGTAACAGTTAGGTATCTTTATTCCGGAACATTTCGCCCACACGGCAGGTTTCTTCCGTCGAGTACAGAGGCGGCAGCAGAAGCGGTAGAGATGTAAAGACGATGTAATTATTTCATTATCCTCGAAGACGTAGTTTCGAGGTGGTCAGTCCCTCAGATTATGGAACAAAACTCTTACTAAGGTTGTGGGACTGACCACCTCAAAATTACCTCCTTGAGGGTGATGTACTGAATCCATCGTCTTTACACCTCTACTGTTTCTGCTGCATTCTCTGTACTCGACTGAAGAAGCCTGCTGTGTAGGCGAAACGTTTCGGAATAAAGATACCTAACTGTTGCAGATGCGTCTTACTTATCAATATTATTGTTGTATGCATTATAAGAGAAAGGGTTGAATTAATTACATTGAATAAGAGGAAGTGGAGAGTACCTCTAATATCCTGGATCAAGAGCCCTTCATCAACATCTAGTGATTCCTCATCCCTGGAGGAGGAGGAGGAGAGCAGAACGTTGTCCAAACTGGTCAGGGGAAAATAACAAGGAAAGTAACGTTTTCCAGTAAATACATTAACAAACGTTTAATAGAGTTATCTGAGACGGCGGCGGTAGATGGCAGCACTTCTTATACATTTTATGAAACAAAATCGTAATTCCAGTAATGGATTCAATATGGATATTGACAGAGAGAAATAAAAGTCATAATTCTGTGACTGGAACACTACACATTAACCCACACTTAAAAATAAGAAACTTCTTACGACTTTTCGATCTGTCGTGAACCACTGTTAAGTAACAATCATGACTAGATAATGTACCAGGTCAGACCGAAACGTTATTACAAGTCTCTGCTTTAAACTGGTTTACTTGCTTAATATCTGAATGATGTATCTTCTTGCCTGTGATCCTAGGGTGAAAAACTCAAGATTCGCTCTGTAGACCTCGCCTTGGGCAGTCGCAGAAGCTCTGACTCGGCTTTCCAGTCTCCCTACGATCCCCGTTGGGGAGGGGAACCTCTGTCCATCAGTCATCACCTTTACTCTTTAACGATGTTTGCTTGCCGTGTAAGTTACCAATGGCTCTTCCAAACTTGCCTTTGTTGCCGCTGTAAAGATCTGCTTGCAGGTAAAATTTACAGCTATTCACTTTTTGGAAGACTCCTTCATTATCGTCTGTACTTACGTTCATGAAGCTTCGAAACTCATTGACGACTCCGCAATGAAGACTCTCGGTGACCGGCAATTCAACGTCTCCCCTTCACCTTTCCTCCTGGCAAAACGTTCTGCTTTTGTCAAACGGTTGGACAAGATCATCATCTCCCTATCGCGTGCTGACCTGAAGACATCTGTCGAGGAACAAAATACTTGGGCCTCGATTAACAACATTACCAAAATTCCAAAAGCTTCTTCAATGGTTCAGCTCACCTTTCCAACATTGATATGGCTACCAAAGCGTTGTCTGATGGCCTAGCCATCTGACACATCGAACCAGAACGTTTTGCTCATGTCACACCCTGCTGGAACTGTTACTCTTACCACCACTTGACGACTGATTGTCCCCTAAAAGGCAAAAAAATTTGTTCCAACTGTGGAAAGGACGGCCATGATTTCAAATCATGTTCCACCACCACTGATGCCTTAGTTGCAACCCAGGCACGCTCAACATCATTATTAACGAACTATTCCAACTTAACAATATGCCAGCATTCGTCTTCTCTGACTCAACACCTTCAGCTGACATCCTACAAATTCTTCCTAACGTGGTTAACTTCGCTACTCCTGATGATCTGTCTTTAAATCTCGTCAATGTTTCAACACCAGCAAGTCACTCCTAAGCAGTTCCTCCGCCACCATCACCTCCTACAGATCCTCCAGATCCCGCCAATGAGATGCCACCATTACCTTCACTCATTACAGAAACTACATAATCAGCACCCTCATTCCCACCAGCAGCGTCTTCCGCCTCCTCCACTTCTATGGACCAATCAGTGACCTCGCCCCAAGCGTTCCAACAACCACTACCAACATTACTTACAATACAACTGCACAATAAGGCCACGAATGCTTTTGCCCAAACTGCACGCACAACTTATGAATCAAACAGTAGAGTATACCTGCAGCCCTAACACCACCTGCTCGTTACCAAGATTACTAAAATTCTTAGAAGAAGCAAAGGAAGAACCAGATCTTGGGGACATTAAGACAAGATTCAACATCCCTAAATCAAGATTCAAAAGCATCACAAGTGGATCCAATACTGATAACATGGAAGTTGTGAAACATTGTCACAACTCCCAATGAAAATGCCTTTCAACTGATCTTGAAGTTGCCGCCCTTCCCCGTCTACAACATCCTGCCTTTCAGCCGACCACCAGTCACCAATCACCATCAAGATTAACACACGCCCATTCAAGATTAATAATAATAATGATAATAATAATAATAATAATAATAATAATAATAATAATAATAATAATAATAATAATAATAATAATAATAATAATAATAATCTTTATTTACTAAAAGTACATGTACAAGGTATACAGGCCTAGCTGACATCAATGACATACTACTATATAGAAAGTCGCTTGTTATCCAGAGCATTTCGGGCAAATTAGGTCACTTTTGTCCCAGGATGCGACCCACACCAGTCAACTAATACCCAGTTACCCATTTTACTGATGGGTGAACGTAGACAACCGGTGTAAATAAACACGTCTAATGTTTCCACCCATTCGCCTGGAATCGAACCCAGACCCCTCACCGTAAGTTTTTGCCACCAGGCCACAGGGCACGCATTCAGCCAGTACGGTGTGTTCTCGTGTGTTCTCGTGCTTTCTACATCGTCGCATACATCTGCTTCACTATGCCCTGCTGCTGGGTTTAGCCCTGGCTCTTTTTCAAGACATTGCTCTTACCGGCTATTCTTCGTCTGTCCCCACTCCCCCGCTCACCTACTCGTGGGTCTTACCTCAGAGTCTCTTCATTCATTCTGTGTTCCAGATTCACTACGGTGCTCTTCACAACACCTCCAAGGCTGAGGGACTTATTACCTCATCTATTGCATATAACTCTTCTGACTTCCAATAATGTCTTTGAATTTGTATTGATAAAGCCACTGGATGGCGAAACGTCTACAATAAAGATAACCAAATGTTGCACACGTGTCTAATTTTCGTTTTGTCGATACTGTACCATTCATATACAACTAATATCTGTTGTTCTGGAGTGGAGGCCACTAACCGTGCCTCCACTCTAGTAATGACTCCAGGTGGTGTAGTATTTCTGTCATTTCTAGCCAGCTTTTTTTTTTTTTTTTGTTCCTGACACTAAAAAAAATCTCCGTTTCTGGAGTAGTTTTTAACTAACTTGGTTTGTTTCATATGGTCTGTGTGATCTGTACCTCCTTGTCCCCTTTAAATGGCGTGTCTGACAGTATGTGTTGTAGCAGTTTCTTTCATGGACTGAAGAGTAACACATTTCACTGTAAAACAGTGAAATGTGTTACTCTTACAAGAAGAAAATTTGCAGTCTCCTTTGGTCATGAGGTCGCGACATTTTCTGGGATGGTCAAAATTGCACATCCCACCTGTTTTTTTCTAGATATTCCATGCCTACAGATACCCAAGGCAAAGAATTTGCATAGTTTTGTTTTTGTTTACCAGGATTTCCTTTCTGATTCCCCACCATCTACAGCACTTGTACCAGCATCAGTGCCAACACTATTCCAGGAAGCATCATCCCCTTTTTATCCATTTCCAGCAGTACCACTATTTTGTATTTCTGGAAGTCGTATATCTTGATTTTTACCTGATTCATCAGTACCAGGACCTCTGTCTCCATCTGACACACTATCTTACTTAACTGTATCCTTCACAGATATTGTCTT
>NW_027196980.1:0-72368 GCF_038502225.1 Cherax quadricarinatus | reverse complement strand
TAATCAGGTAGGGTGATCTACCAGGAGTATTACCTGGAGTTTACCTGGAGAGAGTTTCGGGGGTCAACGCCCCCGCGGCCCGGTCTGTGACCAGGCCTCCTGGTGGATCAGCGCCTGATCAACCAGGCTGTTGCTGCTGGCTGCACGCAAACCAACGTACGAGCCACAGCCCGGCTGATCAGGAACTGACTTTAGGTGCTTGTCCAGTGCCAGCTTGAAGACTGCCAGGGGTCTGTTGGTAATCCCCCTTATGTGTGCTGGGAGGCAGTTGAACAGTCTCGGGCCCCTGACACTTATTGTATGGTCTCTTAACGTGCTAGTGACACCCCTGCTTTTCATTGGGGGGATGGTGCATCGTCTGCCAAGTCTTTTGCTTTCGTAGTGAGTGATTTTCGTGTGCAAGTTCGGTACTAGTCCCTCTAGGATTTTCCAGGTGTATATAATCATGTATCTCTCCCTCCTGCGTTCCAGGGAATACAGGTTTAGAAACCTCAAGCGCTCCCAGTAATTGAGGTGTTTTATCTCTGTTATGAGCGCCGTGAAAGTTCTCTGTACATTTTCTAGGTCGGCAATTTCACCTGCCTTGAAAGGTGCTGTTAGAGTGCAGCAATATTCCAGCCTAGATAGAACAAGTGACCTGAAGAGTGTCATCATGGGCTTGGCCTCCCTAGTTTTGAAGGTTCTCATTATCCATCCTGTCATTTTTCTAGCTTTTTTATTTTTTATTATCACACTGGCCGATTCCCACCAAGGCAGGGTGGCCCGAAAAAGAAAAACTCTCACCATCATTCACTCCATCACTGTCTTGCCAGAAGGGTGCTTTACACTACAGTTTTTAAACTGCAACATTAACACCCCTCCTTCAGAGTGCAAACACTGTACTTCCCATCTCCAGGACTCAAGTCCGGCCTGCCGGTTTCCCTGAACCCCTTCATAAATGTTACTTTGCTCACACTCCAACAGCATGTCAAGTATTAAAAACCATTTGTCTCCATTCACTCCTATCAAACACGCTCACGCATGCCTGCTGGAAGTCCAAGCCCCTCGCACACAAAACCTCCTTTACCCCCTCCCTCCAACCTTTCCTAGGCCGACCCCTACCCCGCCTTCCTTCCACTACAGACTGATACACTCTTGAAGTCACTCTGTTTCGCTCCATTCTCTCTACATGTCCGAACCACCTCAACAACCCTTCCTCAGCCCTCTGGACAACAGTTTTGGTAATCCCGCACCTCCTCCTAACTTCCAAACTACGAATTCTCTGCATTATATTCACACCACACATTGCCCTCAGACATGACATCTCCACTGCCTCCAGCTTTCTCCTCGCTGCAACATTCATCACCCATGCTTCACACCCATATAAGAGCGTTGGTAAAACTATACTCTGATACAAAGATGATTCACCTCATCTTTCATAGACCCATCCGCTGACACGTCCACTCCCAAATATCTGAATACATTCACCTCCTCCATACTCTCTCCCTCCAATCTGATATCCAATCTTTCATCACCTAATCTTTTTGTTATCCTCATAACCTTACTCTTTCCTGTATTCACTTTTAATTTTCTTCTTTTGCACACCCTACCAAATTCATCCACCAATCTCTGCAACTTCTCTTCAGAATCTCCCAAGAGCACGGTGTCATCAACAAAGAGCAACTGTGACAACTCCCACTTTATGTGTGATTCTTTATCTTTTAACTCCACGCCTCTTGCCAAGACCCTCGCATTTACTTCTCTTACAACCCCATCTATAAATATATTAAACAACCACGGTGACATCACACATCCCTGTCTAAGGCCTACTTTTAATGGGAAATAATTTCCCTCTTTCCTACATATTCTAACTTGAGCCTCACTATGTGATGATTGATGGGATGGGAGGAGGGGAGAGGTGTTAGTGTTTAGAAGGGGAATCCCCTTCCATTAGGACTTGAGGTAGCAAGTCCTTTTCCGGGGTTACTTCCCTTCTTCTTTTAATGCCACTAGGACCAGCTTCAGAGTCACTGGACTTCTGTCGCACAACATATCTGTCCATAGTGGCCTGTACCTCCCGTTCCTTTATGACATCCCTAAAGTGTTTCACAACATTGTTAGTGTAATAGTCACCAGCACGGCTTGCAATAGCTGTGTTAGGGTGATTGTCATCAAAAAAGGTTTGCACTTTAAGCCACATTGCACACATTTCCTTAATCTGTGAAGTAGGCAACTTCTTCAATTTCTCTCTCCCCTCCTCCGAAGCAGTTTCCTCAGGTCTGCCCTCTTGCTGTTCAAGATGATCTAGCAGCTCATCAGTGGTTAGTTCTTCACTGTCCTCCTCCACCAACTCTTCCACATCCTCCCCACTAACCTCCAACCCCAAGGACTTCCCCAATGCCACAATGGATTCCTCAACTGGCATAGGATTCTCAGGGTTAGCCTCAAATCCTTCAAAATCCCTTTTGTCTACACATTCTGGCCACAGTTTTTTCCAAGCAGAGTTCAAGGTCCTCTTAGTCACTCCCTCCCAAGCCGTACCTATCAGGTTTATACAATTGAGGATATTAAAGTGATCCTTCCAAAACTCTTTTAGAGTCAGTTGAGTTTCTGTGGTCACTACAAAGCACTTTTGAAACATAGCTTTTGTGTACAGTTTCTTGAAGTTGGAAATGACCTGCTGGTCCATGGGCTGCAGGAGAGGAGTGGTATTAGGAGGCAAAAACTTCACCTTAATGAAGCTCATGTCCCCAGAAAGTCGCTCTGACAAGTCTGTAGGATGACCAGGGGCATTGTCTAATACCAGGAGGCACTTAAGGTCTAATTTCTTTTCAGTTAGGTAATTTTTCACAGTGGGGGCAAATGCATGGTGTAACCAGTCATAGAAAAAGTCCCTAGTGACCCATGCCTTACTGTTTGCCCTCCACAGCACACACAAATTAGCCTTGAGGGCATTGTTTTTCCTGAACACTCTGGGAATTTCAGAACACTCTGGGAGTGATACACCAATAAAGGCTTCACTTTGCAATCATCACTAGCATTGGCACACATCAACAGAGTAAGCCTGTCTTTCATAGGCTTATGTCCTGGGAGTGCCTTTTCCTCCTAAGTAATGTAGGTCCTGCTTGGCATTTTCTTCCAAAACAGGCCTGTTTCGTCGCAATTAAACATTTGTTCAGGTTCCAGTCCTTCACTGTCTATGTAATCCTTGAATTCCTTCACATATTTTTCAGCTGCTTTTTGGTCCAAACTGGCAGCCTCACCATGCCTAATCACACTATGTATGCCACTACGATTCTTAAATCTTTCAAACCAACCTTTGCTGGCCTTAAATTCACTCACATCACCACTATTTGCAGGCAATTTCTTTACCAAATCGTCATGCAACTGCCTAGCCTTTTCACAAATGATCGCTTGAGAGATGCTATCTCCTGCTATCTGTTTTTCATTTATCCACACCAATAACAATCTCTCAGCATTTTCTAACACTTGCGGTCGCTGTTTCGTAATCACAGTTGCACCTTTTGCAAGAACAGCTTCCTTGATTGCCGTTTTCCTGGTCACTATAGTAGAGATGGTTGATTGGGGTTTATTATACAACCTAACCAGCTCCGACACACGCACTCCACTTTCGTACTTTGCAATTATCTCTTTCTTCATTTCATAAGTCATTAGCGACTTTTTTCTTGAAGGGTTGGCACTAGAAGCTTTCTTGGGGCCCATGGTGACTTATTTTGCAGAAACAAGCACCAAACACAGTGATAATATGGATAATATGGAATGTACCGAATGTATCCTTAGATGCGCGCACACTGGTTGGCTTGTAAACACTGGCACACACGGGGCAGTTCAGGCCACACGTGAACAGGTCTCGTACCAATCGTATCGAATACCGGGTTTTTATTCAAATACCGAGGAAATTTTTTTGCTATATAATGCATCGAATACCGGATTTATTGAATACCGATGCCATTGAATACCGTGGGTCCACTGTAAAATAAGACATGGATACTTCCTCAACACAACTTGGAGCAAGCTGTGTTTATTATTATGTTTGTGGATTGAGTTTAGATCTCTTAATTGCCATATCTTGTATCTGCCAAGCAATCATGGCGCCCAGTAGGCATACAAGTGTTGCTGAAAGTGGCAAGAAAAGGTTTATGCATTTAAGTCTAGGAGTTACGAAGAAAATCAAGATATTAGATGAGCTTAAGAGTGGCTCACATGTGGTGGGTATAGTGAGGGCCTATGGCTTCAATGAAGCATCAGTTCGAACAATTAAAAAGAATGAGGTGAATATACGAGTTTGTGTAATGAATAACCCAGGATGTCATCTCATGAAAAGAATGACATATAGATCACAACAAGTAAATAAAACTGAAAAGTTGTTGCTTAAGTGGATCGAACAAAAAACAGAGAAAGGCGCACCACTTAATTTCAGCGTCAAGGAACCTTGACGCTGGTGAGGGGCTCTTGATCTAGGGAATTGAATCTGTACTCCAGTTCCCTAAATTACTAGTACATAGTAATACAGTGGACCCCCGGTTAACGATTTTAATCCGTGCAAGAGGGGTAATTGTTATGCGAAATAATCGCTATGTGAATGAATTTTCCCCATAAGAAATAATGGAAATCAAATTAATCCGTGCAAGACACCCAAAAGTATGAAAAAAAAAATTTTACCACATGAAATATACATTTTCCCACACACAAAGAGAAGGATACATGCACAATAGTAGAGTAGTACATGCACAGTATATATTGTGCATGTACTAGTCTTCTAAATGAAGAATAAATGACACTTACCTTTATTGAAGATGCAGCAATGACTGATGAGACACTGTGTCCTGGGAGTGCCTTTTCCTCCTGAGTACTGTAGGTCCTGTTTGGCATTTTCTTCCAGAACAGGCCTTATCACACTGTGTATGCCACTACGATTCTTAAATCTCTCAAACCAACCTTTGCTGGCTTTAAATTCACCAATATGAGCACTAGTTCCAGGCATTTTTCCCTGTTCACCTGGGTGTTAGTCGACTTGTGTGGGTTGCATCCTGGGAGACAAGATTAAGGACCCCAATGGAAATAAGTTAGACAGTCTTCGATGACACTGACTTTTTTGGGTTATCCTGGGTGGCAAATCCTCTGGGGTTAATTGTTTCTTGGTATTCTCAATAAGCCACACCAACAACGGTGCTACAGCAGCAGCAGCAGCTGACAGTGCAGCAGCAGCAGCAGCTGACAGTGCAGCAGCAGCAGCAGCTGTACCACCAATAGTAGCGATGGTTGATTGGGGTTTATTATACAACCTGGCCAGCTCGGAGACATGCACTCCACTTTCATACTTATCAATGATCTTTTTCTTCATCTCTATTGTAATTCTCACCCTTATTGCTGTAGGGTTGGCACTAGAAGCTTTCTTGGGGCCCATGGTCACTTATTTTCCAGAAAAAGCACCGAAAACACTGTAATAATACGAAATATTCCGATTGTATGCTTGGATGTTACCGCGGAGGCTGGCTGGTAAACAATGCCACCGGCGGAACATGTGAGCGCGTCTCGGACGAAAATCGGTAAGCGGGTTTTTAAGCGGTATGTGAGGCAAAATTTTTGCAATTAAAGTAAGCGGTATGCGAAATAATCGCTATGTGATGCCATCGTTATGCGGGGGTCCACTGTAATGATAATAACAATAATAATAATATTAACGAAAAGCTTCAGAATGCCACCACTAGATGCCGCAGTGCACTGTTTACCTCGCCGTGGAACCATTTCTCTTGTGTTGTGCTTACGTTTTGCACAATTATTTTGCCAAATTTCTCTTATCTAACCATGGATCCTAAGAAAGTAAGTGCACAGGACAGTGCTGAGAAGAAAAAGAGGATGACGTCCATGGAATTAAAGCATGAAATCATAGATAAACACAAGCGAGGTAAGGTGTGCAGGTTGTGTGTTGAGGGGGAAGCTGGCTCGTAACTCGGATTTAGGATCATAACTCAGAGCAAAAAATCGACTGAGCGACGGCCCATATCTCGAAAAACTCGTATGTTGGGGCACTCATAAGTCAAAGTTCCACTATACCTGGGTGTTAGTCGACTGGTGTGGGTTGCATCCTGAGGACAAAACTGACCTAATATACCCAAAATGCTGTGCATAACAAGAGACTTTCTATACAGCAATATGTCACTGATGTCAGCTATGGTCTGTATACCTTGTACATATACTTGTAAAAATAAAGATTATTATTATTTTTTTATTATTATTACTACTACTACTATTAAATAAAGATGCTGCCTAAATCAATGGCCTCACCCACTGGCATCAATGACCATTACAAAACAGAGCCATATAAAAAGCCTATGTTTTATATCTGTGTTCAATGGATCTGCCCAAATCTGTTTTCTTTCCAATGTATGTTAATATAAACCACTTTAGAGTATGATATTTAACCTGTAAACGGTCCAAACGTATATATACGTTTTTTTAACATTTGAGAGTATGTAAAAAAAGGAGATCTTTTTGTTTTTCTACATTTGAAAATGTGTAAAAAAACTTTGATCTACTTTTTTTTTGTTATATTTGAAAATATGTAAAAAAAACTTAGATCTACTCTTGTAGCACTACACGTGAACGTAGATCTGCTTGGACCGTTTACGGGTTAATTATCAAAATCTGCTGAGGAACAATGATCTATTTGAAAAACCTATTTCTGAGCTAAAACTAGTAAATAGTGTTCAAAAAAAATAATGCACCTAAGAAACCAAAAATGGCATTTTGGTTTGTGAACCCAAATCACACTTGAGAAAAAAAAAAAAGGTAGAAAAGGTCAGTCTTCTGACCTACTCTCCATTTTTCAACCTCATTCAATTGTGACTTGACAATAGTCAAAGACAGACAGAAATATAATCAATACTTTCTCCCCTAAGAGTGCAAATTATTTGTGAATTGTTCCAGATGTGTTATAGTGAATTTTTATTCTTAATAACGAAGTGTATTACAGTACCTTTAATACCGTCTCGCTGACCATACGAGACGATTATGCTCCTGTTCTGAACCTCCAGTTTAACCTCCAGAGGATAGCTGAAAGTCTTCTCGTTCTCCACGGTGGGTATATTGTGATCGTGCTGGTATATAAGTCCACCGGACTTGCTCAGGATATATAAACTAAAGATGGTCATATTACCTGTATAAAGAACATTATATTTGCACTTTTACACTAATATATATTTTATTGTAAACAGTTTCATACATTATTCTTTTGTGGATTATCACTTTCTCTTTGTCAACTAGATCTCAAAATTTAAAAAAAAAAAATATATGCAAATATATTTGAAATTTGCCTTCATGAGGAGCACTAAACACGTAGGTGTAACTCTCGTTCAGGATTAACATATGTTTAAGTTTTTGCAAATGTTTTGTATTAAATTATATTAATGGATGAAGCACTAAACCCATTGGGGTTTACTGCTTCATCCATTAACATAATTTAATACAAGACATTTAAGTATATGCAAATACAGTGGACCCCCGGTTAACGATATTTTTTCACTCCAGAAGTATGTTCAGGTGCCAGTACTGACCGAATTTGTTCCCATAAGAAATATTGTGAAGTAGATTAGTCCATTTCAGACCCCCAAACATACACGTACAAACGCACTTACATAAATACACTTACATAATTGGTCGCATTCGGAGGTGATCGTTATGCGGGGGTCCACTGTATACTGTACAGCAACTGTGGAAACAAGACAATTAGTAATGATCCAAGTTAAGGGACGTCAGGTCCAGTTCCTTGGATCAAAAGCCCTTGATTGTGGTCATGAAAATCCCCCCTGAGCCTTAATTAAGGTATGGATACTTAGTGAGTGTAGGAGGAACCTGGTGACAGTGTTGTGTATAAGGGCTGTTACTACTCTACTTGTGCTGGGTTGAAGGACCATCACACGGACCCACGACCGTCACACGGACCCAGGACCGTCACACGGACCCAGGACCGTCACACGGACCCAGGATCGTCACACGGACCCAGGGCCATCACATGGACCCACGACTGTGACACGGACACAGGACTGTCACACGGATCCAGGACTGTCACACGGACCCACGACCGTCACACGGACCCAGGACTGTCACACGGACCCACGACCGTCACACGGACCCAGGACTGTCACACGGACCCACGACCGTCACACGGACCCACGACTGTGACACCGACACAGGACTGTCACACGGACCCACGACCGTCACATGGACCCAGGACCGTCACACGGACCCACGACCGTCACATGGGCCCACGACCGTCACATGGACCCAGGGCCATCACACGGACTCAGTACCGTCACGCGGACCCACGACCGTCACACGGACCCACGACCGTCACATGGACCCACGACCGTCACACGGACCCACGACCGTCACATGGACCCAGGGCCATCACACGGACTCAGTACCGTCACGCGGACCCACGACTGTCACACGGACCCAAGACCGTCATACGGGCCCAGGGCCGTCACATGGCCCCAGGGCCATCACATGAACCCAGGACCATCACATGGACCCAGGGCCGTCACACGGACCCACGGCCATCACACGGACCCAGGGCCGTCACACTGAACCAGGACCATCATACGGGCCCAGGGCCATCACATGGACCCAGGACCGTCACACGGACCCAGGACCGTCACATGGACCCAGGACTGTCAAATGGACCCATGACCATCACAACTTATGAGCAATATTTTGGGGCCCCACCTCCGAGGCCTCCTAAATTAATAAATATATTTATACCAGTACATGTACAAAGTATACAGGCCTCGCTGACATCAGTTACATATTATATAGAGAGCCCCTTGTTATGTTGAGCATTACGGGCAAATTAGGTCAATTTTGTCCCAGGATGCAACCCACGCCAGTATACTACACCCAGGTACCTACTTACTGCTAGGTGAACAGGGACAACAGGTGTCTTAAGAAAGAGCTTGTCAATTTCCCTGCCGAATATGGTAAGGGGAGGAACTATTGGTAATCCCCCACTTATGTATAGTAGGAAGCTGTTTAATAGTCTTGGGCCCCTTGTGTTGTCTCTCAGTGTACTTATGGGACCCCTCTGCTTTTTATTTGGGTATTTTGCACATTTTGCCAAGCACCTTGCTTTATTAAGGGGTAGTTTCTGTGTGCAGATATTGGACAAATTCCTCTAGAATATTCCAGTTGTAAATTATGATGCATCTTTCTTTCCTGCTTTTCACGGTGCCCCATGGCCTGGTGGGTAAAGCTCTTGCTTCACATGGCGAGGGTCTGGGTTCGATTCTCATCGTGGGTAGAAACATTGGGCGCGTTTCTTTACACCGGTTGTCTATGGTTACTTATCAGTGATAATGGATACCTGGGTGTTAGTGGACTGGTGTTTGCCTGGAGTTTACCTGGAGAGAGTTCCGGGGGTCAACGCCCCCGCGGCCCGGTCTGTGACCAGGACTCCTGGTGGATCAGAGCCTGATCAACCAGGCTGTTGCTGCTGGCTGCACGCAAACCAACGTACGAGCCACAGCCCGGCTGATCAGGAACTGACTTTAGGTGCTTGTCCAGTGCCAGCTTGAAGACTGCCAGGGGTCTGTTGGTAATCCCCCTTATGTGTGCTGGGAGGCAGTTGAACAGTCTCGGGCCCCTGACACTTATTGTATGGTCTCTTAACGTGCTAGTGACACCCCTGCTTTTCATTGGGGGGAAGCAGCAGGATAATACTGCACCACCTCTCGGGGCCCTTAACAACAACAACAGCTTGGTGTGTGTCATGAGCGCCAACATATGGTGTGTGATTCTCTTCTCTTATATCCATATATTAGTGATGCAGATTACATGGTGAGTTTAAATATGTGGCCTGTAGTTATAACTTTACTCTTGACATATGCAAGACATCACCTTCCCTGTAGAAGTAGTTATTAGATGTACTAGTCATTATACTTTGTTGTTGCAGAAGTACGATAAAGATTCTATGTTCAATAAAGCCTAGAGATAAGGCCTGTGTTTCTATCACAACAATTTATTGAACATAGAATCCTGGGCTACCTGGTGGTGATCCTGCGCTAGACTACATCACAACATGGAGCGTTTACTGAAACCTGAGAGGCTAGACTGTGACCCCAGCTTATCAACGGCTGCTCAGGAATGGAAGCACTGGTTTAAGACTTTCGAAAACTTCTTGGGAGCCCTTCCTGAGGAAGATCTAAATAAACTAAGTCTGCTCATCAATTTTGTGTCACCTAAAATATATGAGGTTATTTCTGAGTGTAATACCTATGAAGATGCTATCAAAACCCTCAAGTCTCAGTATATTAAACCAACAAATGAAAACTTCGCACACTATTGCCTTGCAAGTCGCCGCCAGCAGATTGATGAATCCTTAGAGGATTACCTTCAAGCACTGAAAATTTTAGGTAAGGACTGTCACTTCCAAGCAGTGACAGCTGCTCAGTATTGTGAAGAGCCCATCAGGGATGCTTTTATCAGTGGCCTGCAATCACCAATAATAAGGCAGCGTTTATTCGAGAATGAAACCTCGATTTAGCCACTGCCTTTGACCAGGCAAGAGCTCTAGATTCAGCCAAGAAGAATTCTGAAGTATACAGTACCACTCAGCCTTCTCGAGTGGTAAGTGCTGCAATTCCTGACCAAGACTCTTGCAATGAAGTTACTGTGGAACCTGTCTCAGTGACAGCAGCAGCAGGTACGGTGTGTTTCTTTTGTGGTTTTTCAAGACATCCACGTCCAAAGTGTCCTGCTCGTGAAGCAATGTGCCATAAATGCCACAAGAAAGGTCACTTTGCTAAAGCATGTCGTGCTAATGCATTAACGAGAGCTAGTGCCTCCACACATTCCAGTGATCATGCGACTCTAGCAACAGTGACTTCTGCGGCTACTCCAAATTCATTGTTGTCAAAGGCAGTTGTGAAAGTATTTATCAAAGGAACGGAAGAAGATGGTCTTATTGATAGTGGCAGCTCAGAGAGTTTCATCAACCTGGACTTAGTTAAACGCCACTCCTTGACTGTACATCACTCATCAGGTACCGTTTCTATGGCATCAACATCTCTCTCTCTATTCAGACCTTAGTGTTTTGTAAGGTAAGTCTCAGAGTTAATGGAAAGGACTATCAAGATGTACATTTAGCTATTCTGCCACAACTGTGCTCTGATGTTATCCTTGGTCAGGACTTTCAGAAGCTGCATTGTAGTGTCACCTTAACATATGGAGGTGAACTGCCTCCTCTTGTTGTC
Source organism: Cherax quadricarinatus (assembly GCF_038502225.1). Classification (NCBI taxonomy): domain Eukaryota; kingdom Metazoa; phylum Arthropoda; class Malacostraca; order Decapoda; family Parastacidae; genus Cherax; species Cherax quadricarinatus. The sequence continues at coordinate 61,119 of NW_027196980.1, read as the reverse complement.
TGTGGACTTAGCACTTTAAGGGTAGACCCACCAAAGCTGTTTGCAAATCTTTCCGCGGATTGCCATCCTATACCAGCTAAGTCACGCTGCTATTCTTATGAGGATCGGATGTTCATTGAGAAAGAAACTCAGAGGCTGCTGAAAGAGGGTATTATAGAACCGAGTAATTCCCCTTGGCGTGCACAGGTTGTTGTTGTTAAGGATGATTATAGGAAACGGAGACTGGCTATCGATTACTCTGAAACAATCAACAAATTTACACTTCTTGATGGGTACCCTCTACCTGGAATTGATGATACAGTGAACAAAATTGCTCAGTACTATGTGTTTAGCACAATTGATCTACAGAGTGCCTATCATCAAGTCCCTAAAAGGAATGAAGATAAGCCATACACTGCGTTTCAGGCTAGTAATGGCCTGTATCAGTTTACCAGAGTCCCTTTTGGAGTCACCAATGGGGTAGCCTGCTTCCAACGAATTATGGATTCACTCATTCAGGAAGAGCAACTCATGGGAACTTATGCGTATTTAGATATTGTTACCATTTGTGGCAAGACCCAGGAGGAACATGTTGCAAACCTTGATAAGTTTTTGGAAGCAGCCAATAAGAAAAATATCAGTTACAATGAGGAAAAGTGCACTTTTTCAACTAAAAGACTTAGCATCCTTGGTTATGTAGTGGAAGGAGGTTCAATATTCCCAGACCCTGAACGACTACGACCTCTACAGGAACTTCCAATGCCTCAAGACAAAAAGTCACTCCGAAGAACTCTTGATCTCTTTGCTTATTACTCACAATGGATCTACAACTATTCAAGTAAAGTCCGCCCATTGAGTGCTACCACATTTCCTGTGACAAAAGAAGCAGAAGCCGCTTTCCATACTCTCAAACCGGACATTGAAAACTCAGTAGTTCAAGCCATTGATGAGTCCCTACCATTCGAAGTGGAAACGGATGCATCTGACATTGCCATTGCTGCAGTCTTATCTCAGGCAGGACGACCAGTAGCCTTCTTTTCGAGAACTTTTCAAGGATCAGAGAAGTGTTATGCTGCTGTAGAAAAGGAAGCCCAGGCCATCATGGAAGCAGCTCCCCACTGGAGGCATTATTTAACTGGTAGACATTTCACCACAAGGACTGACCAACGGTCCGTGATGTATATGTTCGACAAGAAGCACAAAAGTAGGATAAAGAATGACAAAATATTACGCTGGAGGATGGAACTATCGTGTTATGACTTTGATATTCTGTACCGACCGGGTCAAGAGAACATCTCACCTGATGCATTCTCTAGGTCCCACTACGGAGCAGCATGTCATGATTTGCAATCACTCTCAGAGCTCCACAAGGCTTTGTGTCACACTGGAGTTATGCACCTGTACCATTTTGTCAAATCAAAGAACATGCCCTACTCAGTGGAAGATGTGCGACAAGTGATCAGAGCATGCAGAGTATGTGCAGAGTGCAAGCCAAACTTTCATCAGCCAGAGAAGACTCATCTCATAAAATCCACCCAGCCTTTCGAGAGACTGAATATAGATTTTAAAGGACCTCTACCAAGCATAAATCAGAATAGATATTTCCTTAACATAATAGATGAATATTCAAGGTTTCCCTTTGTATTCCCCTGTGCAAATATGACTGCTTCAACTGTTATTAGTTGTCTTTCACAGTTGTTCTCTATTTTTGGTATGCCAGCTTATATCCATTCAGACAGGGGATCCTCGTTCATGAGTAACGAACTTCAGGAGTTTTTGGCTAGCAAAGGTATTGCCTGCAGCAGAACAACAAGCTACAACCCTCAAGGCAATGGTCAAGTGGAGCGGTTCAATGGTACTATATGGAAGGCAGTTACAATGACATTGAAGTCGCGCAATCTACCTGTTCAACACTGGCAAACTGTCCTTCCTGATGCTCTTCACTCTATTAGATCACTGCTGTGCACAGCTACTAATGCAACCTCTCATGAAAGACTCCTCAACTAATCACATCGTTCCTCTACTGTAGCCTCTGTGTCCACTTGGTTATGTCATCCTGGACCCATTCTCCTGAAGAGTCACCGTAGGATGAACAAGACGGATCCTTTAGTGGAAGAGGTAGAGTTCCTGCAAGCTAATCCACATTACGCCCAAATTCGCTACCAAAAATGCTGAAGAGACTACAGTATCTACAAGACATTTAGCCCCAGTTGAAATCATCATTAGAGTGGAATCTCAAGATACACCAATGGATGCGAAAGATGCTTCGTTTTCTCCTGGAAAGCCCCTTGAGACTACCTCTGTGGAAGTATAGGATTCTGCTCCAGCAGTTAATCAAACCACGCTGGAAAATATTGAACCTGGTGAAGAGGCTCAAGGGCTACGAAGGTCGGCACGTATACGTCGCCCACCTAACAATTTGGGAAATTACTGTCTCTGATATTTTAGAAGGGGGAGACTGTAGTGATACTGCTCCTGTAGGGAGCAGCTACAGGATAATACTGCACCACCTCTCGGGGCCCTTAACAACAACAACAGCTTGGTGTGTGTCATGGGCGCCAACACATGGTGTGTGATTCTCTTCTCTTATATCCATATATTAGTGATGCAGATTACATGGTGAGTTTAAATATGTGGCCTGCAGTTATAACTTTTCTCTTGACATATGCAAGACATCACCCTCCCTTTAGAAGCAGTTATTAGTTGTACTAGTCATTATATTTGTTGTTGCAGAAGTACTATGAAGTTTCTATGGTCAATAAAGCCTAGAGATAAGACCTGTGTTTCTATCACAACACAAACTTATCATGCTATTACATCATGAAGCAGTTGCCCGTCTCACACATCTACACAAACAAGGTACACGGAACAGTATCATTAAATAGCAATAGGGAAAAAGGATGGAAATAAATGGTATCAAATACCGACACAGTGGAAATATAAACACATATGCAGTATAATGTGATCCTTTATTGACAACGTTTCACCCACACAGTGGGCTTTTTCAAGTCACACACAGATCTACCTGGGGTGGAAGGTACGGGAGTATTTATAGTCATGTTCAGAATGTTGAGGCCAGGTGGAGAATGCTGCATCTGATGATCTACCGGGTGGTGTTATAGAGTCTTGGGTAGCTTGGCAGGGGTATTGGACAAGTTGTGAGTAGACCTTCTGCAGTGTTCTATGTTCTTATGTGGGATAGCGATGAAGAAGTTTCTTGGCGAGTGGTTCAGCTATGTTATAGAAGCCGTTGTTCTGGTTGAAATTGTTGGTTATAGAGATAAGCGATGATTCCAGGATTCTTCGGTATTGAGTGTTGTCTTCTGTGGCGATAAGTCTTGAGTTTCTGTAGTTAATTAAATGGTTGTGTGAATTACGATGTTGTACACAGGCATTCCTTGTATCGTCAGTCCTGCTTGCATATTGGTGTTCTGAAATACGTGTTTGGAGGTCTCTTGATGTTTTGCCCACATATAATTTGTTGCAGTCATTACAAGGGATTATGTATACCCCTGCAGAGGATGGAGGCTTGTCCTGTCTACTACTGGTGATGTCCTTGATGGTCGTGGTTGTGGAGGTAGATACTTGGAATGATGTTTTGGCAAAGATGTTGGAAACATGTTTGGCAATGGAGTTGGTGGGGAGGACTATGTATCTCTTCTCGGCAGTGTCTTCTCTGGGTGTGTTGAAGATGTTTAATGCCCGCCGTCTGCAGTCTCTGATGAAGTGACGAGGATAGTGGAGTTTAGAAAATACTTGTTCAATTATAGTGCATTCTTCCTCAAGGAACTCATTGCTGCAGATTCTGAGTGCACGCAGGAAGAAGCCTTTAATTACACCACGTTTGGTTTTGGTGTCGCGGTGAGATGGCACTTCTTGCTCTTTATCACTCTCTCATCTACCCTTACTTCACCTATGGTATTTGTGCATGGGTTCAACCACAGCAAATCACCTTAAACCTTTGATTATACAACAGAAAGCTGCTATGAGAATGATTACAAACTCCTGCACCAGGCAATACACCCCACCACTATTTAAGAGTTTGAACCTGCTTAATGTACAAAATATCCACTTATATTATTGTGCCTACTACATACACAGAACATTATTCTCCAATATAAACCCTCCTCTCAAACTCCTTCTGGAGAACTACAATAGAACACACTTGCATAACACAAGACACAAAATTCTATTTGATATCCCACATGTTCATCTCTCCCTATGTAAAAATGTAATGCATATAAAGGGCCCTAAAATCTGGAATTCATTGCCTGAAAATACAAAAGGGCCCCTGCCTGCACACCAGTTCAAGGCACTAGTACTTAGAAATCACCTCATCTCCCAATATTAACAACACAAACAGTATATACTATTGCCACCATCAACTCAAAAATTGCCAAATTTTATAAGATTATTTCAAAACCAAAATTGTCTCAATCTCATTATGTATAATATGCTAAAATATAATTCTGTAACTTGTTATTCAGCTACTGTACTTGTTAATTTAATTGCTATGAAACCGCTACTACCTCTGTTGATACATGGAAATCAATGTTCAATTCAAATTAACTATGATATATGTATATGTCTAGTATTAAATAGGCTTTTTTTGCACTTAGCAAATCATTATTGTAATTACACATTGTAAACTATGTATGGATGTAGACTCCTTATAATATGTCAGTCACACATTGTAAACTGTGCAAAGAAATAAATATATTTGAATTTGAATTTGAATAAATCTGGTGTTGAATCAACTGACAAACTAAAATAACCAGAAGATTTTCCTTCATCAACATTGAGCATGTGGACCTTTTGAACGAGTTCCTCACAGGTGGTTTTGGACAGGTAAAAAGGATTTCCTCTGCCAGAATTTCCATACATTTCGAAATATGACCTGCTAAAAATGGATCAAAATGGCTTATGAGCTCAAGGAGCCCTAAAATATTCCCATTTTGCAATGATTCAAACCTTTCTTCTGTTCCTTGAAAAGCCAAGCCACATTTAGCTAACATACGAATAACAGTTATGACATGCCTCAAAACATGCTCCTAGTAATCACACTCTTCCTGAATTTGTTTTTCCAACTGTTGCCCCAACCCTGCACCCTGTCTGCGAATTAAGTATGTTAGCATAGTCTCTCGGCGAGTAGTGCTTTTTTCATGATGGTCAATTACAATAGCATTTCGCCAGTCACTGAACCCTTCTCTTATAACAAAATGTGAGAAATTTTTAGGAGCAAACAGTTTACAAACACAACAATAAATGATCCTGTCACCATATCACGGGCGGGGTTAGAACCCCCAATCAGAGAGTCTCAAAACTCCAGACCATTGCATTAGCCACTGGGCCAGCTAGCCACAATAAAATTCATCCAACTAGGTATATTTATACACCATAGGAAGGTTAGCATAGGCTCCACTGTGACCACAAATACAAGTTTTTACAGATGAATCTCCAGCTGATCCTGTTGATGGTGAATACAATAACCACTCTCTCTTGTATTTCTCACCATTGGCTTTTGTCCCAACAAAAAGTTTCTGCGAACAGTATCTTACTGGTTTGCCACTACTGAAATGTTGGTAAGACTTGTCAAATGGTCCATTGTGGTGTTGACAGTCACTGGGTCCACAAGCAGTCCAATAAGCCACATCATCAGCACAGAAATCAAACCACAACCCTGGATCTTTTGCTATATTTCCTTCATCTTTTGCAGACTGAATCATTTCACCACCATCACCAAGGTCCACTAAATTTTCCTTTTCAGAACTTATTTCAACCCCAGAATGTATTGTAAAGCTATTGAATCAACATTTACAGTAGAGGTATGAAGAGAATTTACAGGCAAGGTGAGATCAGTAGTGAGACATGTGCTAGATGAACCTGCTTGTGACACCTCAATGATTCCATTGTCATCATATTTTGATTTTGAAGTAATCAAACTGGTATTTGCATTCACTTCTGATGACAGACACTGGTTGATTCAGAATCAGTATATAATATTGTGGAACTTGTGTGAAGAAATCAGTCAGCTTTGAAGTCTTGGACTGTAAATAAAAAGTCTTCTCTTGTGTCTTTTTTGATAATTTTCACTTTTGAGCACCACTTAACACGTTTCATCTTGGTTTTTGGGGTTTGTAAAGTACAGAAATAAAAAGAATATTTTGTATGAATTAGGCCTATTATGTGACAATCAACACAGTTACACATATCACAGGCAGAACAATATGAACAATTTAATTCCCAGCTTACAGCTGAATCTTGTGCTTTTGTGCTTTAATTAATATAGATAGATTTTGTCTCAGAGTTTGTAAACTGAAAAATAGAGTTGCTGGGAGGGTGGTATAAATTAGTAGCATTAGCGTGATTTGAATCCATGTAGTAGTGCATGAATGCAGGCTGTCTTCTGTCAAGTGATAAAATAAACTTAATTACTGCCACCATCACGTGATGAAAAAAAACACATGCTGTTCTCAGATTTCTCACCACCACCACCATGGCACCATGTACAAAAAAATGCACACGGAGACGTCACCAGCACCACATAAATTGATGTAACGAAATACAAACTTAGTTATCACCACCAGTCCACCACCATGTTATAAACAAAAATCAGAAAATACATACATAGTCAAAAGAAGCAGCACTATACACCGTTTGGCCATTTTCATGGGTTTCACAATATTTCATAAGCACTTCTAGTCCACAAAACTATGAAGCATTAATTATATTATTTGTTGTCAGTGTCATGAAAACTGAAAGGAGGGGGGAGAGAGAGAAATAAAAAACCAGAAATCAGCTTACTTACAAAGTTACAATGTTAGCACGAGTGTTGTTGGCACACTGAATGCTGGGTGAGCTACTGAGTGCCGCTGCACTCACTCTCAGTGGACGACTGAACAGGACAGCCAACATGACCAAGACAAGAACGCCCACGGGAGCCTCTGTGGACCGTGGGGCAGTTACCAGACCCTAATTTTGTTGTACTATATTCCCAAGATTAATGTATATCATTAACTTCTATAATTACTATTTATTATTATTACTATTGTATATATAAGTATTTTTTTTCATTTAATGTGTGGGCCTCTTTTTGTGGACCCTAGTTCAGCTGCACCATTTGCAGTTTTGCTCCATATGGTCCATGGACCATGGTAAATCCAGCTATGGAAAATTTCTGTGGTGCCCCCCTTCCCTTGATACCCTAAGCATGTGCTTATTTTGTTTAATGGTTAATCCAGCCCTGGTCATACAGCACCTTTGGAATGTGAAGAAATGCAAAATAATCAGGTTCACTCCAAGGAAAGGGATGATAGGTCCAGTTCCTTTGATCAAGAACCCTTCACCAGCATCATTTTTTCTTCCAGGAGGAAACACCAAACCCATAGGGGTCATATAGCGATTAGGTAACAGGAGAGGCATATAGGCAGGTACAAATAGGAAGCTAGTCTGTCTCGCCCTCAGCAGACAGAGATTTTATTTAGATTATTAACATGGAGGGTACATGACCTAATAAAGTGTTTATCATCAGATTGACTGGCTTATTTCCATTGCAGTCCTTTGATCTCTTCCAGGATGTGATCTTCAGTAACTGACTAACACCTAGGTACCTACTTACTGCTAGTTGAACAAGGGCAGTAGGTGTAAGGAAACATGCCCAATGTTTCCACTCATTTAAGGACTAAACCCTTGTTCCTCATTTTGTCAGCCGAGGCCACTACTAAATGAGTCACGCACACCCATATTATATTTGATGCAAGGAAAAGGATGGCTCCAACTCCTTGGATCAAGAACCCTTCACTGCACTGACATTAAGGTATTCCCCTTGATACCAATGCAGTACTTAACAGTAAACAATTCCCAGCAATGATTGGGTGGAGAAACTACTTCGTTAACAAACTGCTTAATAATAGCAGTTTACAGAAAGCCCAAGTCTGGCTAACTCATCCACCAGTTGGCTGCTCATGAACTGTAAATGAATGAAAATCCAAGATGCACTTGTTCATCAGAGGTTTACTCAGAGGAGGGTCCACATATGATGACTTCCAGAAACTTTAGGGTGTTAGGCAGATGCTTCCTGGCATTTTTCTTGAAATCCACGCTTTTCACCAGAAAATACATTACTGTCGTTACGGTGATGCCTTGCTATTTTGTGGCAAAAAATAAAAGCCCATTTTCTAAGCATTCTGTAGTCATCGGAGAGGGACATAGTAATAAGGGATGAGGAAATGAGCTCCTTCAGAGTGAGGGATGGTGACGAGAATCCCCCACTCATTACGGTGATGCCTTGCTATTTTGTGGCAACAAATGAAAGCCCATTTTCTAAGCATTCTGTAGTCATCGGAGAGGGACATAGTAATAAGAGATGAGGAAATGAGCTCCTTCAGAGTGAGGGATGGTGACAAGAATCCCCCACTCATCATTACGGTGATTATTATTATTATTATTATTATAATCAAGGGGGAAGCGCTAAACCCGGAGGATTATACAGCGCCTGGGGGGGGGATGTGGAAGGCATTCAGGCTTAATTCGGGGAACTGGAGCACAGATCCAATTCCCTAAATCAAGAGCCCCTCACCAACATCAAGGAACCTTCCTTGAGGGGATCACTACGGTGATGCCTTGCTATTTTGTGGCAACAAATGAAAGCCCATTTTCTAAGTGTTCTGTAGTCATCAGAGAGAAACATAGTAATAAGGAATGAGGATATGAGCTCCTTCAAAGTGGGGATGGTGACAAGAATCTCCCAATCCCCTAAAACCCAGTTCCACCTTCAGAATGGGTAATCTTAAAAAACAATCTCATTCAATCTTGTGTGACTGATGTAACTGAAGTCCCTCTGTTCCTTTTGTTAGCACACTTCTGCATTGAGGTCCTTTTGTTAGCACACTCCTGCATGGAGGTCCTTCAGGAAGAAACACGTCCTTCTAGTGATGTCTTCATCTATCACTGCCAGTACCTCCTCAATTGCTCCTATGTGTGGCCTCTTCCCTTGACTTTTTTTTGCAGGTAGCCTTGTCGTAATGCCTTTGAAATACAATGAGGCACATTGCATATTTCAGTTCATTAGCAACAAGGTAACCATTCGTCAGTTTCGTCAGAACATTCACATTTTGCAAGAGCATCACTTTGTAGCGTTCTTCAGTTTGGGCATTTTTCTGGAACTGGTAAAGGGGTCACTTGGTGCCAGCCACTTGTTCACAGAACGGAGTGCAGAACTGTGGATCAGTACCTGACTGCTGGCTGAATTGAGGCCCAGTCTGGGATACTTGAGATGTGGTTGCTTTCATCAGCTTGTCCCTGGAACATTCAGCACAATTTCAGTGCTATTTCCCTTGCCTTTCTAAGAGTTTGTCAGTAGTCAAAGTGTCTTGAAGTTCAACTGGCAATATGCTATCACCAGCAACATAGTAAGTCTAGGGAAGGGCATCAAAAAAAATATAGTATAAAAAAATGTAGTCTCAGTGGAAGATGGCTGGTGTGTTAAAAAAAAATTAGTTTGGACTATCCTTCTTGCTCAGAGCTGGGGACCTAAATTTTATTTAGAATTTTTTTGACTAATCCATCTCAACAATGAGATCTGGGAAAGAAATTTAAAATAATTAATAGCAACAATAATAAAGACACATGGATATAATTAGGTAAGCTCAAAATGGCTGCCCTACACCCAAAATTAATGGAAGCAGTATTCAATCATTCCTCAATTAGTCTACTTATTCACAGAAATCCAACAAGAAACAAGGAAGCTGTAACAATTTCTTTATCTGTCAACCCTTAAGCCAAGATGTGTGTCCTTTGGGGCTCCACTTCTGCCACCCTTACATATTAATTTTGGGGTCACAAGGAACAACAGAAACCCCTTGGGTAAAGTTTTATAGCATGGTAAATCACATCTAGGAAATACCACTTCTACTACCTACCACTAGTACTATTACTACTACCACCACTACTATTGCTACTATTACTAAATTCTGAGTTACAGTACTTACAATCATGTCATTGTGAGTTTGAGTCTCTAATAACTGACCTTTTATCTGGTACTTTCATCACCTGACTTGTCTCCTAATTCTCATTCCCCCTCCCATTTTCCAACTTGTCTTCTCTTTGCTCACTCAGTCAGTTGCATCAAGTTCAGCAGAACATTTATCTTGCAACAGATGTGTATCAAGGGGAAAAAAACTGTTTGGTAACACAATTTGTTGTGTACACTTATGTGAGCGTCTTAATGGCTCACCTGATTGTGTTTCCCAATAATTTAAATTGAGTAATTAACTTTTCAAAGATTATGACACTTTCTGAAAACTGTATTTTAAAGAATTAATGATTATTATAAGAAAAGTTCAGAGATTTTATATAATTTATACATTTTATATACAGGTACATAATGGAGTAAATTATGGAATATGTTTGATGGATATGGAAAGATCTATTAACAAATCTAAAAAGTAAAAGATAAATGGAGGAGGAATTTTGTTTTTGCTCCATCATGTATACTCAAATGCCAACAGAAAATAGTTAAAAAGACTTTTAGTTTAACTATTACTGTAAAGAGGCATAAACCAAATATAGGGACTAAAACCCAATTGTAATACTGATTTATATGAACAAAATGACCAACAAATCACTGCACAACATGATCTACATAAACTACACAAAACTGTCTTGCCACATTGCTTATACTGTATGCTTGCTGTTTATGTTCTTGTCTGTAACACAACTGTCCAAGTTGTTTTTGTTGACCTAGCTGCGTTTAGAACCTGTACTCTTAGTAACTAATTCAACATCTATATCTTGGTATATATAATAATAATCTGCTTATTATATACAAAAAATCACCTAAATATAAGGCAATTAGTCACAATAAAGTCCAGAAAGGCACAAGTACAATTACACTCATAAATGTAGCAGCAATTTTTGTTTTCTTATGTAATTTTAAAGACTTAACTTGGCTAATATTACATTTGAAATATATATCAGTCACTGAAACAGCTTCTGCTGTAATATTCATGTACAGCTTTACCCTTATAACTGATCACAGTTACCAGTCACAATCACTGTTTATTAACTAGAAATTAAAAAGCAATGCTGATACCTAGAAACCTTAAACATAGTCAGCTGTATAAAATAGTCTACCACTTAAAAAAATATTTAATCAAATTTACAACAATTTTGTGAAGAAATAATAATATCATTCCTGATGTCATAGTAATAATCTTTCCAACAATGGCTGGTGTAGGGAGAATTTTTCAGACAAAGCCACTGAATTGTGATTATTATAATCATAGGGAAGCACTAAACCTGTTTGGGGGTTATATAACAGACCTAAAGGAGGTAATCAGGTTTAACCCAAGGGGAAGGTAGCCCCAGTTCCTTGGACCAAGAACCCTACATTGTTAAATCAAGTGTTTCAGGAGTAACATTATTATTTCTTTCTTTTTTTTTTTTTTGAGTACAGTAAAGGTATTCCTGAATGACACGACTAATCACATATTCTGATATAGTAAATCACTATGTCTCGGCAACTCAGTTATTTCTGCGCATTCACGTTGGAATTCGAGTTTTTAATTCATTTCAGAACTGCAATGTAATTGTCAGTAATGTGTATGTATATTAATACAATATTTAGGAATAAGACTTTTCAATGTTCTTTCAACAATGATATATACTGTATCTCTGTATAAACTAAAACTTATAAGGCTCTAGAATTTGTGGTTATCAGTCTTTTGATTATTTCTCATTGATTCAACATTTAGAAGTTTTGTATAGTTTCTTGTTATTCAAAAGACACACAGACTTGAATTTCAGAAAACCATGTAAGCAACACTTATTGCAGTCACCCTTAATACAACATTTGATATGCTGATAAGGCATCAGTAATCACATTCTGATAAGACAGATTTTCTTCAGGTTAATATGCAATCTAATTTAGGTTCCATAATGCTTTTCTTGGCACTGACATTGTGATAAGCAAAGTAGATGGAAACTTTGGTTTAAATTAGCAGAAACTGTCATTGGTTTGATGTATGGCTGGATCAGTAAGGGAGCCACATTCAGGCCGTGTATACCACCCAGGATGATCACGACGTCCACCACTTCTTCTTCTGGGTGCTCGTCGTGGTGACCCAGAGGGGGCAGAAGAATCATCACTTGTGTCACCATGGACCTGAGCTGGTCGCAGTGGGATTGCTGCTGGACCCCATGGGATGCCAAGGTGCTCTGGAGATGGTGCATCCCGTCGTGGAGAGTGGGAGTTGTGGCATGATGGAACTTTGGAGGTGAAGCCCAAGATAGTAGTAGTAGTAGTGTGAGAATTCCTCAAACCCTCACGAAATTGCCGAGGAACACTGCGAGCTGTTAAACTGTGAACCTGTAGATTGTAACCATGCATTAGTAGCTGAACTGTAGTGTGACATGCACACAAAAAAGCAAATGCAGTGAAAATACATAATTATTTAAAATTTATGTGTTTTATCTGAAAAATTTCTTCTAAATTTTTTTTTTACAAACAAAATACTGTGAAGCTAACATTTAAAACTATCATAGTTTGAGAACTAAATACAAAAAAAAAAAAAAGCAAATGCAGTGAAAAAACATAACTATTTACATTTATTTGTTTTATCTGAGAGTTAAAGAAATTTCTTTTAATTTTTTCTCTTTTACAAACAAAATATTGTCAAGCAAACATTTAAAACTACCATAGTTTGAAAACTATATTTAAGGTGTTTTTTCATGGCAGACAATCCACAAAACTCACATAAATTTACATGTCCAATGAAAACGTCTTCTGACACCACCTTCCATTATTTAAGAATAAAAGCGGCTTGGAAAAGAAAAACATACCACATCTAAAAACATGTGTAAAAATTTATAACTGAAGAGAAAAAAATGTTGATATTTGAAAGCCTAGCAGCATGACAAGTTACAGCATTTGAATTCAGTGTGATTTAGGTACATTAGTTTTAATTGCGATATGAGGTGGGTTGGTCATTTAGAGAGAATGGATCAAAGTAGAATAACATGGAGAGCATTTAAATCTGTAGGAGAAGGAAGGCGGGGTAGGGGTCGTCCCCGAAAAGGTTGGAAGGAAGGGGTGAGGGAGGTTTTGTGGGCGAGGAGCTTGGAGTTCCAGCAGGTGTGCATGAGCGTGTTCGATAGGAGTGAATGGAGACGAATGGTACTTGGGACCTGACGATCTGTTGGAGTGTGAGCAGGGTAATATTTAGTGAAGGGATTCAGGGAAACCGGTTATTTTTATATAGCCGGACTTGAGTCCTGGAAATGGGAAGTACAATGCCTGCACTCTAAAGGAGGGGTTTTGGGATATTAGCAGTTTGGAGGGATATGTTGTGTATCTTTATACGTATATGCTTCTAAACTGTTGTGTTCTGAGCACCTCTGCAAAAACAGTGATAATGTGTGAGTGTGGTGAAAGTGTTGAATGATGAAGTATTTTCTTTTTGGGGATTTTCTTTCTTTTTTGGGTCACCCTGCCTCGGTGGGAGACGGCCGACTTGTTGAGAAAAAACAAAAAATAATACAGTGGACCCCCGGTTAACGATATTTTTTCACTCCAGATGTATGTTCAGGTGCCAGTACTGAAAATAAGGAATATTGTGAAGTAGATTAGTCCATTTCAGACCCCCAAACATACATGTACAAACGCACTTACATAAATACACTTACATAATTGGTCGCATTCGGAGGTGATCGTTATGCGGGGGTCCACTGTACTTTATTTGGTGTAGGTAAAATTATATTTTTCACTGCTCATATAAGAAAATGTAAGTGTACTTTTGTTTTAATGTATATGAATCAAACTGTCATTTCTGCGCACTGCAGAGAATGGAGAATGTACAAATCTTGCAATGCAAGGGTTACAGTCCATTTTTTCCAATAAAGTACTGATTGCAAATGGCACTAAATAAAACAAATGCTGTAATTCTTAATGTCACTTTGGCTCTCAAAGTATGAATTGCCTTGCCACTTGTTTTCACCAGGTCTTTTCGTTCCAAAAAAACGAGGACTTGTCTGACAGGTTAAAATATCACAGCAGATACAAAAAATTAAATAGAATCATTAAAACAAAATTAACAAGTTTTGAAAAGACAATATGAGTATCCAAAGCCAAAAATTATTGTAATTAGCAAATAAATGACATGTAAATTATATTTACTAATAAAGTTTCAGTAAATTTTTTTTAAAGTTATTCAAAATGAAGCTCGTGACAGTGCATGCATAAATTCTATGTACGTATACTGTGAAGCAAAAGAAATATCCATAATAGGTCACTAGAAAAATAAAATATAAATCACATTGTTACAATCAATAGGTATTGAGGTAAAGTTAAGGAAGGTACACAGTCACATAACATACAGACAAGTCGATGACTTAGACACTTGTGCAACACTTGTGCAACACCTGTGCAACACTTGGGTATACGTATTTATTGTGGAAACATTTCACCAACCAGTGGCTTCCTTGGTCCAATACAGAGTAGAATGGCTGAAGATCAGAGGGAGTTTGAGGTAATCAGTGTTGGATAAGTGTCTACTTCATCAACCTGTCAGTTGTCTGCACGAATTATCAACATATAGACAAGTCACAATGGCATCGTATGTTCAGGTGCACAAGTATTACAGTAGGAAATTTGTCACAGAATAGTATATCTAACAGAATGAAAACATTGGCCCGTAACTCAGAATATACAAATTTTGAGAAAATATTTTCTTGATTTGTCAACAAGTTCATAAAGAACGTTCAAAAACATTTTCATGCATCATGTTAAAGAGACAGAATCAATGTTATAAATGAATCAAAGCACGAGATGACACTGAGAACAGCATTATTATTATTATTATTATTACATTCATTTATGGAGATGTGAACAAATAGGGGTTACATTAGCACCTGGGTAAATGGAAGGCATGCAGGTTCAATCCAGTGAAAGGCAAGATAGAACTGGGTGACCCAACAAAGAAGAAAATGCTTTCACTGTCATTCATTCTATCACTGTCTTGCCAGAAGTCTGCTGACAATCCAGTTTCTATGACTGAACCATTTTTGGAATAAAGGCAATATCAAGTAACAACATGCAATTAATGACACATACAGAGAAAGCCTTTTATTTAACTTTTCACTTGCTGTAGGGCTTTGTCAAGTACAGTACCAAAATTCAAACTTGACAAAGCCCCATAGATGGCAAAAAAGTCATTGTAAGGAGGGTAACTGGACCTGTTTTCCTTTTGGATTTAATCCAAATGCTTCCCATTCCCAAGTGCTGTAGGACTCCTAAGGGGTTTGGCACTTCCCCCTAAATATAATTATAATAATAATAGTCAGTGATTCACCTCTTGCCATCTACTATCTATAGCATACCAATGGAAATTATTCTTTGGCAGTCAGTCAGTCAGTCAGAAAATAAGCATAAAAAATGCTATAATATGACAAACACCAATCACAGGAAGACCCCAGAGTATCTCATAGTGTCCCATGATATGACAAACACCAATCACAGGAAGTGCCCAGAGTATTTCAGTGTCCCAGGATATGACAAACACCAATCACAGAAAGTACCCAGAGTATCTCATAGAGTCCCATGATATGACAAACACCAATCACAGAAAGTGCCCAGAGTATCTCATAGTGTCCCATGATATGACAACCACCAATCACAGAAGGAACCCAGAATAAGAATGAACAACAATACCTGCATCAAGACAACACAAAACAAAGCCACGTTCCATCAGAAAATATTAATATTTTGGATACAATAAGCTCTCTTATAATGCTTCTTTATGTAGTGTGATTTTTTGTAAACGCAATTGAAAAAATGCATCTAAAATTGAATACTGCATGAAAAGGCTCTCACAGTATACACTACAATTTTGGATGAGCTTTTCCAATCACATTTATAAAAAAAAAATTATCCTATAAAGAAAAGCTTCACAAAAAAGCTTACTGTAATGACCTTATGGTGTAGTCAACAAAGTTCATAGTAATAGTATCCTTCAGACACACTAGTTTATCATTTACTCATCAAATGAGAAAGCTTAAATTCGCATTTATTTACAAATAACTACAGTATATTATTTTTATCAATATTTTTGGTTAAGATACAGTGTGTACTATACTTGTTTGCATATTAATTGAAAGTTGAACACTGTTGCTAATTTGGTCCTAGATATGAGAGAATAGGTCTATGTAGTAAGTGTACACCATATAAAAACTCCTGCAACATGCAGTGCATAATGAGAAAAAAGTGTGACCACGTTTTTGGTTTAACCCTTTGACTGTCGCGGCCGTATATATACGTCTTACGAGGTACCGTGTTTGACGTATATATACTCATAAATTCTAGCGGCTTCAAATCAAGCAGGAGAAAGCTGGTAGGCCCACATGTGAGAGAATGGGTCTGTGTGGTCAGTGTGCACGATATAAAAAAATTCCTGGAGCACACAGTGCATAATGAGAAAAAAAAACTCCGACCGTTTTTTTTAATTAAAATGCCGACTTTGTGGTCTATTTTCGTATAGCATTTATTGTTGTATTCTCGTTTTCTTGGTCTCATTTGATAGAATGGGAAACATATTATAGAAATAGAGGTGATTTTGATTGATTTTACTATAAAAAGAACGTAGAAATGGAGCTCAAAGTAGAGGAAATGTTTGATTTTTGCCAATGTTCAAAAGTAAACAAATGATGCCAATTTCCAATAAATGTCCAACTAGCCATTCTAATATGCAGTCATGAATGGGTTGATGTTATTTATACAATTATTACAGTATTGCAGTAGTCTGCATAATAGTAAGTCTTTTATTTTTTGTTTGAATAAAAATTCAAAATAGAAAGCAAGAGTAATATCAGAGGGGCCTGGAGACATGACTGGTGAGCAAAGAAAATGTTATTTTAGAGCCAGGAATGTCTGCATTGTTCATTCTAGACCCTATTTTGAAATTGTCATATTTTTTTAATTTTCGTGAAACTGGCCAAATTGCAAATATCTGACCACCTTATTGGGTAGTTGAAATCGGTAAATGGGCAGTTTCTTATACTCAATCGATAGAAAAAATGGAGTTCTAAAGAAATAGCTATGAGTTTGGGCAACTGGAACAATGGAATTAGCCGAAAATAGGGCTCAAAGTGGGCGAAATCGCCGATTTGTAAACAGCGCCGAGGTCACTAACTTTGCGAGAGCATAATTCCGTCAGTTTTCCATCAAATTTCGTTTGTTTGGCGTCATTACAATCGGGAAAAGATTCTCTATCATTTCATAAGAAAAAATAATTTTTTTTTTTTTAAATTTTGCGACACCAGGAGACACCTCAGGATTGGGGGTTGCGACAGTCAAAGGGTTAAAACAGCAATTTTACGGTGTATTTTCGTATGGATTTTATGGTTGCAGTCTCTGTTTCTTGGTCTCACTTGATAGAATGGAAGATATATTTCAGAAATAGAAATGATTTTGATCGGTTTCCAGACTAAAAGTAGCTTGAAACTGAGCTCAAAATAGCAAAAATGTTCGATTTTTACCATTATTCCAGAGTACACTAATGACATCACTTGTCCGATACGCATCCAACTGGCCAGTCTAATACACATTTAGGAATGCACTGACATTATTTATACAATAATTACAATAATGCAGTAGTCTGTGTAAATCTATTTTTTGTGTAAATAAAAACTCAAAATAAAAAGCAAGCGTAATATAGGAGGGGCCTGGAGATGTGACTAATGAACAGAGAAAAAATATTATTTTAGTGCCAGGAATGTCTGCAGTGTTTGTTATGGACCATATTTTGAGACTGGCATTTCTTGACTTTTGTGTGAAATTGGCCAAATTACCAATTTCTAATCACTTTATTGGGTAGTTTAAATAGATGAATGGGTAATTTCTTGTACTCAGTCAACAGAATGGAAGACATACTAGGAAAGTGGCTAAGAATTTGGTCAACTGAAACAATTAAATTGGCCTAAGATCAGACTCAAAATGCATGAAATCGCTGAATTGTAAATATTGCTAACGCAGCAAAATTCACAAGAGCATAATTTTGTCAGTTTTCCCTCAAATTCTTTTACTTTTTGTTTTATTATTTTCAGAAAAAGATTCTCCACCATTTCATAACAAAAAATTTTTTTCTTTTTTTAATTTTGCAACCCCGAGAGCAAGTTTGAGAGCACGGGTTGCGACCCTGAAAAGGTTAAGGACATGACTTGGGTGACAAGGAAACACACTATCAGTACAAGATTTAAAAGTATTTACAGTACAGCCAGATCCCCAAATTCATGAGAGTCATTTTCCTTGAGACCTGAAAATCTAGAATCCACAAATAATTTTTTTTTTTAATACTTTGGCCATTTCCCACCAAGGCAGGGTGACCTGAAAAAAAAGAAGAAGCACTTTCATCATCACTCGCTCCATCACTGTCTTGCTAGAGGCAAGCCGCTACTACATTTCAAAAACTGCAACAAAATTATGTTCGCATAATAAATTCTGACCTTGATTTGGATAACAGCTGGAGACTGGACTGTACTATACAAAGTTCAGTTAGTCAAACTTCAAAATCAAATCAAATCAAAACTTTGCTGAGGTTACAATATGTCTTTACATTTCATAATATGATTGGTACAAAGAAGCCACCATCATGTCGAGGCATTTCAGGCAGACTTAACCTGCACTGAAAGACTACTTAAGTAGTGGTAGTGGAACAGTGGTAGATTAAAAATATTTAGTATTTTACTCTATTATTAATAAGAGGTAGTTCAATTTATGATACAAACATACATTTTTAAGTTTGTAATTAAGTTTGTTTACTCTATTATTAATATGAGGTAGTACAATTACTGATTGTTATTGAGAGATGAGGTGATTTCTGAGTATCAAGTACTGAGTATAGTCCTAAATTGAGTCCTGGAGGTGGGAAGTACAATGCCTGCACTCTAAAGGAGTGACATCTACACTGTCATATCTGTGTGCCTCTGGAAAGACGGTGAAAGTGTGAATGATGGTGAAAGTGTTTCTTTTTTTGGGGTTGCCCTACCTCAGTGGAAGACAGCCAATATGTTAAAAAAAAAAGAAGTACTGCATCTCAACCCACAGGGAAAGAGCAACCATGACCCATTAAAAATGTCTTGCATAAAATATGAATATGGGAAGGGAAAAGAAAAAAGTGGTAAGAATATAAGGAATAAAAGATTAAAAGGTAATGAAACAGTATAAAAAAAAGTATACGAGTCCTACAACACATGAAAATAGAATCATTATATTATAAAACAGAAAAGAAAAACTAAATAATAGCAAGAGGCGTGGAGTTAAAAGATAAAGAATCACACATAAAGTGGGAGTTGTCACAGTTGCTCTTTGCTGATGACACTGTGCTCTTGGGAGATTCTGAAGAGAAGTTGCAGAGATTGGTGGATGAATTTGGTAGGGTGTGCAAAAGAAGAAAATTGAAAGTGAATACAGGAAAGAGTAAGGTTATGAGGATAACAAAAAGATTAGGTGATGAAAGATTGGATATCAGATTGGAGGGAGAGAGTATGGAGGAGGTGAATGTATTCAGATATTTGGGAGTGGACATGTCAGCGGATGGGTCTATGAAAGATGAGGTGAATCATAGAATTGATGAGGGGAAAAGGGTGAGTGGTGCACTTAGGAGTCTGTGGAGACAAAGAACTTTGTCCTTGGAGGCAAAGAGGGGAATGTATGAGAGTATAGTTTTACCAACGCTCTTATATGGGTGTGAAGCATGGGTGATGAATGTTGCAGCGAGGAGAAGGCTGGAGGCAGTGGAGATGTCATGTCTGAGAGCAATGTGTGGTGTGAATATAATGCAGAGAATTCGTAGTTTGGAAGTTAGGAGGAGATGCGGGATTACCAAAACTGTTGTCCAGAGGGCTGAGGAAGGGTTGTTGAGGTGGTTCGGACATGTGGAGAGAATGGAGCGAAACAGAATAACTTCAAGAGTGTATCAGTCTGTAGTGGAAGGAAGGCGGGGTAGGGGTCGGCCTAGGAAAGGTTGGAGGGAGGGGGTAAAGGAGGTTTTGTGTGCGATGGGCTTGGACTTCCAGCAGGTATGCGTGAGCGTGTTTGATAGGAGTGAATGGAGACAAATGGTTTTTAATACTTGACGTGCTGTTGGAGTGTGAGCAAAGTAACATTTATGAAGGGATTCAGGGAAACCGGCAGGCCGGACTTGAGTCCTGGAGATGGGAAGTACAGTGCCTGCACTCTGAAGGAGGGGTGTTAATGTTGCAGTTTAAAAACTGTAGTGTAAAGCACCCTTCTGGCAAGACAGTGATGGAGTGAATGGTGGTGAAAGTTTTTCTTTTTCGGGCCACCCTGCCTTGGTGGGAATCGGCCAGTGTGATAATAAAAAAAATAAATAGTTTAATCTAATGTCCTGGAGTCAAGAAAAATAAGAAATTACTTGTAATTAATATAGGAAGAGAACCAATATAGGAACTAATATAAGAACAGAACCAATATAGGAACTAATATAGGAAGAGAACCAATGTAAGAAGTAATATAGGAAGAGAACCAATGTAGGAGCTAATATAGGAAGAGAACCAATTTAGGAACTAATATAGGAAGAGAACCAATATAGGAACTAATATAGGAAGAGAACCAATATAAGAACTAATATAGGAAGAGAACCAATGTAGGAACTAATATAGGAAGAGACTTGCCAGAGATTTAAATAAGCCAGAAAGGAAAACAAAATAAAATAATGAAGTAGATGGCACACAAAATAAAAAAAAAAATAAAGTGGGACCAAACAAAATCACAAATCAAGATACGTATTATAAAACAGACTATAAATTCAGAGAAGGGAGGCAGATTCGTGTAAAACAAAAATGCATTTAAATACTGTATATGAATACAACTGAAGCAATGTCCTGAACAAATGATGAAGCAAAGAATCAATATGGGTGTACAACACACAAATTAAAAAGCAAACTAGTGATTGTACACACAACAATGCCACAATATGCAAGTACAGTATATTATTAGGTGTAGAGTAAACTGTAATGTAGTAACTCAAGATAAAACTAATTTTCTGGTGTCTGAAAGAAACTAGCCACAAGAAAGCAAACCCCACAATGATAAAATCCAAGATAATACCTCATTCTGTGAACCCATTTTGATTCATGCACATGTGCACATTAGCTGCACTGTACCATGGCATCGTGTCCATCTTCGCCGCAGGTCTCCAAACTACCAAGTGACTTAGACTCCATGGAAGTGCCTGAGGAAGCCACTTCTATATCACTCAACTGAGAGTGTACACCTTCATCACAAGAGTCTCTAGGACCTACATGCTTCTTTTGTGGGACGTTGTCAACAACACTTGAATCACATATTAAACTACTCGATTTTGATCTCAATGGGGAAAACGGAGAATTAGCTGGAACTGATGCCTTTGTTAGGTCTATTTTCTTTAACCCTCTAAGATTTTTGCTGTTACTGTTGCCTATACGAGAGTTGTGGACTATCATTCTAGCGAGGGCAACAGGATCATCTAGCAAGAGTTCATCATCGCTTGAATTTTCAGAAGATGAAGTAACATTAGCCTTGTATGAAGGAAGGGAGCTGTCTGATAGATCACTCACTGCTATTACTGTCACATAGGGTCCTGTAGAACTTTGATTATCATCTTTCCTAACATCATTAACTTGTAATAAGTCTTGTGAATGATCTAATTTTTTATCATTAACTACTGGATTCTTTCCAGCCACAACAGGCTTCACAGATTGTGAGACAAATTTATGTTCTGACTGAGAGTGATGTGCTGTCACATCAACACTGTCTTTAATAGATGAGATATTTGTGTGCATACTAACAGGATCCATATCACTGGTATTTTTACTAGCTTTGTCCAAAGTGCTGCTTTGGACAGTATTTTTACCATGATTATTTTTCATATTGTCTCCAACATATATAATATTTGCATGGTATACTGATGAAGAAGCATCTGATAATGATGGCTCCTTGCCTGACAGAGTAATAACTGTACACTTGTCTGTGGTATAAGAAAATTTTTCATCGGGATGATTATTTTTGGGGGTTTGAATCTCATTGCCTAGGTGCTGGGGCTCTGTGGATTCATTATGGTTATGATTTTTGTTTGTCATATTTGTAGACTCTTTACTAGAGATAGGTGACTGTTTTGCATTTTGCATTACTACATTTTGAACACTGGCCCCAGATGGAACACTGGCTCGGGATGCTGGAACACTGGCTCTGGATGTTGGAACACCAGCCCTGGATGCTGGAACATTGGCCCCAGATGCTGGAACACTCTGATCTTGTGGCTGCATGTTAACATTACTGTCAGAAACAGCTATGAGGGTCAAGTTTGTTTCTGTGTTGGCATTTTTAGGAATTGTTACTTTATTAAAAGCGGTTTTTTCATCCAGGGAACTTATATTTGTGTACCCCTTTAAGAAGTCCCCAATGGACCTGCGTTTTTGTACAGGATGCACATTTGTTGTGCTAATGACTGTTTCTTCCTTACCTCCTTTACTAAGTGTTACGGGGGAATCTCCAACAGGGAGTGTATCAACAGTTGACTTTGTTAATGACTGAGAATTATCTACCACCAGCTGATTGTAAAAAGTTGAAATATAAGCCTCATTTAAATCTATTTTAAATTGATCATTGTCTGTGGATTTGATCAATGTACCGGTATTTGTATCATCTGAGGTGTGTATAAAAGATGCGCCATCCCAAACATCTGCATTGGACATTTGGGACAGTTCAAGAGATTGACTGTCAGAGGAATTTACGGCTTTACTACTATCAACTGACTCCTGACTGACAAAAGCAAATGAATCTAAGGTATCTTGGCCTGATGTTTGGAGTGAACTTTCTGCTTTTTCCAAATAATTAAGGAATGGTTGTTGTGTAATTCCATTTACTTCTGACACTGTCTTATTTTTCGGTTCCTTGAGTCTGACTTGGATGTCATTGTTATTTTCCTGTCCTGAAGCATTCTTATCTATACCTTTGAATGATCCTTCAGTCTCTGGTTTGGTATATGTATCTTCACTCTCTGATTTCTTACATGTATCTTCACTCTTAGATGTATCTTCACCCACTGATCTCTTAGATGCATCTTCATTCACTGATCTCTCAGATGTATCTTCACTCACTGATCTCTTAGATGTATCTTCACTCACTGATCTCTCAGATGTATCTTCACTCACTGATCTCTTAGATGTGTCTTCCCTCACTGATCTCTTAGATGTGTCTTCCCTCACTGATCTCTTAGATGTATCTTCACTCACTGATCTCTCAGATGTATCTTCACTCACTGATCTCTTAGATGTATCTTCACTCACTGATCTCTTAGATGTGTCTTCCCTCACTGATCTCTTAGATGTGTCTTCCCTCACTGATCTCTTAGATGTATCTTCACTCACTGATCTCTTAGATGTATCTTCACTCACTGATCTCTTAGATGTGTCTTCCCTCACTGATCTCTTCAATGCATCATTCTTCTTAAGGGGTT
The DNA here is from genome assembly GCF_038502225.1 of Cherax quadricarinatus. Lineage (NCBI taxonomy): Eukaryota > Metazoa > Arthropoda > Malacostraca > Decapoda > Parastacidae > Cherax > Cherax quadricarinatus. Next base: position 37,630 of record NW_027196980.1, on the reverse strand, counting down.
CTTTTGGAAGGTCTGAAACTGAATGACTTTGTGTCTTATAAGCAACTCTGTATCTCTGGTTATTTGTATCCTCTTCTGTTTTTTCATCTATTCGGTTCAAATCGTGTATCGATTTATGTCCTACATAGCTATTTAGGAAGTCACTCATTCTTCGTTTTCCTTTCGGTGCAAAGGCTGAACCAGACAATAAGCAAACACTTGCTGTGCCTGCCTGCTTGTTCTTTTGCTGAATTGTTTCTCTTTGTTTAATTCCTTTTGTATTCACCTGAAGAGGTCCTACACAGTGCTCTGTTTCTAATGATCTTGAAATTGAAGATAAATCAAATGAACTATGGAACTGTTTTTGATCTTTTAATTTGACAGACTCCTCATTGGATAGATCTGACATGCTTCCATAATAGAATTTTCTATTAGATGCATCTGAGTCACAGTCAGATGGAGTCACTTCCCTTTCCAGATCATCTGTGCTGGTATTCCATGAGTGTCTGTTGTTGTGGCTGCTCACTCTAGAAGATGCTCTCTGCACTTCCTCCACAGAAGAAATGCTGGAAAGTGATGTTTGCTTCCTTTTATCAAAGCTGCCATAAGGATTTGTGGTTGTCTTACGGAGAGTTACTCCAAAAATAGTTTTATTACTAGACTGGTCATATGAAGTAGTCACATTTGAGTCCCTACAGTCCGTTGAAAAGCAGGAGTCAGTGTCTATGAGGCTGGAGTTACTTAAGCTGTGCTTATCACTAAGTGAGCCAGGAGTTGGTGGTAGACTAAGGCTGGTTACTGTTGCCTCATCATCAAATTCAGTGCTGTCCACATCACTCTCATACATGTCAGTCTCAGGAGAAGGACGGGAACCTTCACCACTAGCCAAAGACCTTACCTCTTTAACAACATATGGCTTCTCTGTTCGCTTGTTAAGGTTGTTGATGAAGCTACGACTGTATGGTTGGTCACTTGGTGCTGACTTCTCAATCATGAAGATGTTCTTCTTTCCATAGAATGAAAGAGAATTCTGTTAATAAAGTACAAGTTAATTTTCACATCTGTTAATGCAGTATACTTTATGATAATTCAATAACTTAAAAGTAAAGAATTATGATTAATAGTCATTGTATTATATAATTAATACCATTGCTTAAATACTGTACAGTGGAACCTCAGTTTTTGTATGCCCTAGTTTGTATATAAAATTAGAGTTATTCTCTATAAAATGTTTTTTTTTTTTTAATATTTTTGGGTGTCTGGAATGAATTGAACATTAAAATGGTATAAAATACCGACAGGTTGTTAGGTAAGACACATATGCAACAGTTAGGTATCTTTATTTCGAAACGTTTCGCCTACACAGTAGGCTTCTTCAGTCGAGTACAGAAAAGTTGATAGAAGCAGAAGAGACTTGAAGATGATGTAATCAGTTCATCATCCTTAAAGTTTTGAGGTTGGAGCCTTATATAGCGCCAGGAGGTGAGACGAAGGTCACTAGTAGAAGTAAGAACGCAGATGTTGGGAGGTCAGGTCCCTCTCAAATCCAGCCGTTCTCACTAGTAGAGGTTGTCGAAGTTGATTGCAGGTCTGTACCAAGATACCCTTTATTTCTTATGAGAAACATTGCTTCAGTTTTTGTGCGATTCAGTTTATCATCAGACTTTTCTGAACTGATTAATCACAAAAACCGAGGTTCCACTGTACTGTATATAATTTATGTGTATTTTATGTTTATATACATACTGTACCATTGTGAAATCAATACAGTGAAAATTACAATGAATACTTACAGCCTTCCCATGTTTGTCTAAATCATTGACTCGTTCCTGGCTGGCCAGGTCAAACTTGGAGGCCAGTTTCCTGACTGAAGGAAGAGCAGGTACTTCCTCTGGTGTGCGTATAGATGCATCACTGTCCAATCCTTCACCATGGCTATCTCCCTCACTATATGTACTCACACTCTCTACTGATCTTCCAAATTTTGAGTGGTGCTGGTAATTAGTACGTTTGCCTAGGCCAGTTAAGCTGTTTATATTAATATTGCTCATGCTGCCCACTGAATTCATACTGCTCATGTTATGAAGGGGAACTGAGCCCAGGTTGTGTAGGTTTGAAACTTTAGCAGAGGGCTGCAGGTTATCAGCACTTGTGTGCCTCAAAAGTGGCTGCAGAACTGTTCTATCCCTTGGTTGTACTGCGATAGTGTCTTCACTCACAGTCCGCCAGAGGTCATGGCGACGGGGAACCAAGTATGCATCTGAAAGTGATAGGAAAGGTAATAAATTTTCATTTCTTAAAAGTGTTTGTGGAAATATTACAGTAAATTTTCAATTCTTAAAAGTACACAAATAACCCACATATAGAAGAGAGGAGCTTAAGACGATGTTACGGTCCAACTTGGACCATTTACAAAGTCACTCAGTGTGACTTTGTAAGTGGTCGAAGTCGGACCGAAATGTCATCGTAAGCTCCTCTCTTCTATGTGCGGGTTATTTGTGTATCGCTCCAGTCATGGTATTGTGCCTTTTTTTGTTAATTCTTAAAAGTTTTTGCAGAAATATTACAATAAGTGATTAACATAGAGAATTAATAAAACACCTAAACTACTGGGAATGCCTTAAAGCACTCTCAAGAATAGAGAAGAAAAAGTTACCTGATAAATATGCATACCTGTGAATGGAAAATCATATATTTTTATCAATGGGAAACACTAAACCCATACACATTACATATGCAGTATGTTAGGTAAAAGAATACATGTGCAGCTCATGTGATAATTTATTGTGGCAATGTTTTGCTGTCCAGGAGCTTTGTCAAGTCTTGACAAAGCTTAACAAAATGTTGCGTTAGTGGCACATGTACTTTTATCTAAGATACTGTTAGTAGTTCTACCAACATTATTACATTATACAGTGCCTGGGGAGGCAAGTAGGTTCAGTCCAAGACAGGGTAAGATAAGTCCAGTTACTTGTATCAAGAACCCCTCACAGGCATCAAGGTAATGTGCCTCCCTTCTGGGGAAAAATACTGATGGGTCAGGTCTTCAATCTGCACTCCATGATATCAACTTAATAGTGTGAGAGAGATGAGATAAAATGTAGAATACGTAAAGCTAAAAATAAAAACAGGCAGGCCCCACTTTGCAGCTCTTCACTTTATGACATTTTGCAACTGCAGTGGCTTTCAATTATACACACTCTTCATTTGTTCAGACTTCCTACAATACATATATTCACCACTCATTACAAGGATGAAAATATTTTAAGGTAAATAATGTGTGTACTGTATATGCATTTTTTAAACCTAGTTCTATTGCTCACTTAACCCTTTCACTGTCAGTCCCATAATATTATGGCTTGCAAACCACTGTCGGTCCCATAATATTATGGCTTGCAAACCACTGTCGGTCCCATAATATTATGGCTTGCAAACCACTGTCGGTCCCGTAATATTATGGCTTGCAAACCACTGTCAGTCCCATAATATTATGGCTTGCAAACCACTGTCAGTCCCATAATATTATGGCTTGCAAACCACTGTCGGTCCCATAATATTATGGCTTGCAAACCACTGTCAGTCCCATAATATTATGGCTTGCAAACCACTGTCGGTCCCGTAATATTATGGCTTGCAAACCACTGTCGGTCCCATAATATTATGGCTTGCAAACCACTGTCGGTCCCATAATATTATGGCTTGCAAACCACTGTCGGTCCCGTAATATTATGGCTTGCAAACCACTGTCAGTCCCATAATATTATGGCTTGCAAACCACTGTCAGTCCCATAATATTATGGCTTGCAAACCACTGTCGGTCCCGTAATATTATGGCTTGCAAACCACTGTCAGTCCCATAATATTATGGCTTGCAAACCACTGTCAGTCCCATAATATTATGGCTTGCAAACCACCGTCGGTCCCGTAATATTATGGCTTGCAAACCACTGTCAGTCCCATAATATTATGGCTTGCAAACCACTGTCAGTCCCATAATATTATGGCTTGCAAACCACTGTCAGTCCCATAATATTATGGCTTGCAAACCACTGTCAGTCCCATAATATTATGGCTTGCAAACCACTGTCGGTCCCGTAATATTATGGCACGCAAACCACTGTCAGTCCCGTAATATTATGGCTTGCAAGCCACTGTCAGTCCCATAATATTATGGCTTGCAAACCACTGTCGGTCACTCAGCATTGTAATCCTTATAGAGAATAAACTTTGAATTTGAATTTGAATTTGAATAATATTATGGCTTGCAAACAACTGTCGGTCCCATAATATTATGGCTTGCAAACCACTGTCGGTCCCGTAATATTATGGCTTGCAAACCACTGTCGGTCCCGTAATATTATGGCTTGCAAACCACTGTCAGTCCCATAATATTATGGCTTGCAAACCACTGTCAGTCCCATAATATTATGGCTTGCAAACCACTGTCAGTCCCATAATATTATGGCTTGCAAACCACTGTCAGTCCCATAATATTATGGCTTGCAAACCACTGTCAGTCCCATAATATTATGGCTTGCAAACCACTGTCGGTCCCGTAATATTATGGCTCGCAAACCACTGTCAGTCCCGTAATATTATGGCTTGCAAACCACTGTCGGTCCCGTAATATTATGGCTTGCAAACCACTGTCAGTCCCATAATATTATGGCTTGCAAACCACTGTCAGTCCCATAATATTATGGCTTGCAAACCACTGTCGGTCCCGTAATATTATGGCTTGCAAACCACTGTCAGTCCCGTAATATTATGGCTTGCAAACCACTGTCAGTCCCATAATATTATGGCTTGCAAACCACTGTCAGTCCCATAATATTATGGCTTGCAAACCACTGTCGGTCACTCAGCATTGTAATCCTTATAGAGAATAAACTTTGAATTTGAATTTGAATAATATTATGGCTTGCAAACAACTGTCGGTCCCGTAATATTACACCAAAATTCTAGCGGCTTCCAATCTTGCACAAGAAAGCTGGTAGGCCTACATATGAGAGAATGGATCTGAGTGGTCAGTGTGCGCAGTATAAGAAAAATCCTGCAGCATGCAGTGCATTGTGAGGAAAAAAAAACTCCGACCATGTTTTTGGTTTAAAACACTGACTTTGGGGTGTATTTTTGTGTTGTATTTATGGCTGTATTCTCATTTTCTTGGTCTCATTTGATAGAATGGAAGATGCATTACAGAAATTGAGATGATTTTGAATGGTTTATGGATTAAAAGTATCTTGAAATTGAGCTCAGAGCTGCGGAAATATTAAATTTTTGCCGATGTTCAGATTTTTGCCGATGTACAAATCAAGTCACGCTTCCAATACACGTCAACTGATGGGCCCAATATGCTTTCACAAATGCACTGATATTATTTATACCACTTTTACAATAATGCAGTAGTCTGCATAACAGTAAATCTTCTATTTTTTTGTGTGAATAAAAATTCAAAATGGAAAGCAAGCATAATATAAGAGGAGCCTGGAGATGTGACTAATGAACAGAGAAAATGTTATTTTAGTGCTGGGAATGTTTGTATTGTTAATTTTGGACCCTATTTTGAAATTGGCCTTACTTGAATTGTGTACGAAACTGGCCAGATTACCAATTTCTGAACACTTTATTGGGCAATTGAAATTGGTAAATGAGCAGTTTCTTGTACTCATTCAACAGAAAAAACTTGAGTTTGGCTGACTGGAACAATGAAATTGGCCGAAAAAAGGGCTCAAAGTGGGCAAAATTGCTAATGCGTAAATATCATCGAGACCCCTAACTTCACGAGAGCGTAATTCCATAAGTTTTCCATCAAATTTCGTACTTTTGGTGTCATTACCACTGGGAAAGGATTCTCTATCATTTCATAAGAAAAAATATTTTTTTTATTTTTTTGAAAATTCTTCGACACTGAGAGAAAGTTTGTGAGCAAGGGTCTCGATAGTGAAAGGGTTAATATATGATAGAGTAAACATGCTGTCAGGGTTTTATTTGAAAATGAAAAAAGGCTAAGTTTCACTTTACAGCAGTAGCCAGGAACCTAACCTAAGTGGAGCCTGTCTGTACTATAGGGGTGTCAAATGAACATTTAAAGAACACCGTGTCAACACCTGAATCCATGACAGCTCAACTTCTTAAAAGCAGATAGTGGAAATGTTGCCAATGTGAAGGTAAAATGTTTCAAGAGGAAACGAGCACCATCATCTGAAAATGCTTGATCAGCTGGGTAGTGATGACTATGTGGGCCTGCAGACTGTTAACAGTAACAGCCTGATTGATCACAGTCAGCAAAGGAAGCTGAGTTTTAGGTTGGGCTGTGAAATGAAAACTCTAAAAATCAATCATATGTAGATACTCACCTATATGCATGGCTGCAAGGGTTGAGTCTTATAACTTCTGTATCTTTTGAGACAAGAGTACACTAAGATCATAGCTCCACTCAAATATTATATATAATAATAAGCAAATCCATGGGAAGGTGGAGAAGAATCCTTCCTCAATAAGTCATGTGTCGTAAGAGGCGACTAAAATGCTGGGAGCATAAATTACTAATTGTAAAATGAAAACATAAGCAAATTTGCTGATGACACCAAAACAGGCCATCCAATTCATTCTAATGAGAACATTAGAGCACTCCAGGATGATCTAATAGACTTTTGGGGATCAATGTAAAAGATGATATTTGAGGAAAAAATGTCAGTTCTTGTTAAATCTTTTGATCTCAAGTAGAACATACCAACACGTGGATTATGAAGAACTTCTGTGGAGCTGTCAGACTGTCCATTAGCATGGACACTTCGAGGAGCATGACGCGCGTAGTTTTCTTCCCACCTCCGCTGAGTCTCGTTGATAGTTCTTTGGAATCTGGCTACTTCTCGTTCCACACGCGCAGCCTGCAAGTGTTTATTTGACGAACAAAAAGTCATAATACCATAACTGGACCAATACACAAATAACCCACACATAGAAGAGAGAAACTTATCATGACATTTCTGTCCGACTTGGACCATTAACTACAGGTGGCTGTCAACTTATGATGGGGTTATGTTCCAACAAACCTATTATATTTCAAAAATATTGTAAGTCGAATATGAATATATGATAAATATGTCACTAATAAATAAACAAATATTTACTATTAGCTAACTAAATACCAGCCTTTAAAAGTAATTAAATACAAGTTATGGATTTGTTGCCTTCATGCTGGGTAATTATCTCAAGCTTCATATCCAAAGTAATTGAAACCATATCGTCAGTCAAACCATCGTAAGTCGAGGACGCCTGTAGTCACACAGAGTGCATGACTAGTTAATGGTCCAAGTCGGACCAAAATGTCATCATAAGTCCTTCTCCTATGCATAGTGGTTATCTGCATAATACTCAATATGTAACTGAACTTAATTAATGTGCCATTAACTCTTAAAAAACTTGGCTTACAACTTAACTTTCCAAGAAATGGTAATGTGGGAGTAACTAACTAACAATGTAATTACCTGAATATCTCTAAGTTCATCCTTCCAGTCACTGGGCTGGGAAAGTCTCCACTTGAGTATTTCAATTGATGTAAAGTTGCCTCACTATTGCTTTTAAGGTTTTTCTGAAGTCCACTTCCTATGATGTGTAATGGCTCCTGTTTCATGAAATACAGTCCATAATTATGCAACAGACAAATTTTATTTCTATAAGGTGGAGTACAATATATTATACAATTAGGATAACTGCATTAAATAAACTATGAACTTTATAGAAAGACATTATACAAGGCATTCTCGGGAAATAAGACTGAATGGTGAAGAGTTTGGGATGTTTGCTGTTTAGAGGACTGTAAACTGTTGTATTTGCAGGCCTATGGCAGTGAAAGTGAGTGATGGTGAAAGCGTTTCTTTTTGTGTTACCCTTCCACGATGGGCATTGGACAACACGTTAAAAAAAAATAAAGACTGGATAGTGAAGTAAGAGAAGAACTATGCTTATTTTAATAATAATAATAATAATAATAATAATAATAATAATAATAATAATAATAATCTTTATTTCTACAAGCACATATACACTTTACACAGACATACCTGGCTGACATGAATGACATACAGTACTGTACTATATAAAAGCCCTGGTTATGCAGAGAATTTCAAGCAAATTAGGTTAATTTTGTTCCCAGGACATTAACTGCCCCCTTCAAGGCAGGCAAAATTGCTGACCTGGATAGCGTACAAAGAACTTTCACGGTGCACACATAAATATGATAAAGCATCTAAACTATTAGAAATGGTTGAAGTCCCTTGATTTGTATTCCCTGGAATGCAGGCTAGAAAAAATACATGATAATATACACTTGGAAAATTCTAGAAGGATTGGTGCCAAACTTGCACACAAAAATCACTCCCTATGAAAGAAAAAAGACTCGGCAGGAGATGCAACATTCCCTCAATGAAAAGCAGGAGCACCACGAATACACTGAGAGACGACACAATAAGTGTCAGGGGCCCAAGACTGTTCAACTGTCTCCCAGCATACATAAGGGGGAGGGGATTACCAATAGACCCCTGGCTGTCTTCAAGAAGGCACTGGACAGGCACCTACAGTCAGTACCTGACCAGCCAGGTTGTGGTTCGTAAGTCAGTTTGTGTATGGCCAGTGGTAACAGCCTGGTTGATCAGACCCTGAGCCACCATGAGGCCTGGTCTCAGACTGAGCCACAGGGCGTTGACCCTCGAAACCCTCCTGGTAGGTATAGGTATAGGATGCAGCCCACACCAATCAGCTAACATCCAAGTACCTAATTACTGCTAGGTGAACATGGACATCATGCGTAACATCATGCATAACATGCCCAATGTTTCCACTCGAACCGGGGATCAAACCAGGGACCCCAGAGTGTGAGCTGAGTGTGCTACCAACTGAGCTATGGAACACCTTTTGGTCATTATAGTCAGTTTTCCTCTAGCCAGTAGTACTGTACCTTCCCATGGTGACAAAGTGGATCTTTCCTTAACTAACCTTCCACTATAACCATTTTATAAAGTTTATCCCAAGCAAAATGCTATGTAAGATAAAAAATTGTCTTTGTGTCTGGTTTCTCTTCTCATCTTTTGATTTTGAAAAAATTTAATTGAACATAAAACTCTATGAATGGTGATAGATTATGCTGGGGTAAGATGCAGAGGGGTGCAAATATTGCCCTTATAGGAATATTACCCTTCTCAGTGTACTGCCCTAGTTGAACAGTGATATATTAGTGCAATAGTTCCCTGTATCTTTAGATTACAATTATCATATTACTGAGTAAATAATTCTATCTGATAAACTTGCATACCAGACCATCTTATCTATGAATAGTCTAGTTGATCATTCAGTACTGTGATGGCATATGTATATAGTGATGGACCTACATTTTGGGGGTGGGGGCCCTCAAGCTTGAACTGTTATATTAAGCAATGTGGACTAAAGTGGCTTCTGGGGCCCCTCTGGGATTTGGGGCCCTGAAGCTTAAGCTTTATTAGTTTCATAACAGATCTGTCCCTGTATGAGGAGGAGGAGGAGGAGGAGGAGGAGGAGGAGGAGGAGGCGGCGGAGGCAGGAGGCGGGGAGGCGGAGGCGGAGGAGGAGGAGGAGGAGGAGGAGGAGGAGGAGGAGGAGGCGGTGGCTGATAATAATAATAATAATAATAATAATAATAAGAAGAAGAAGAAGAAGAAGAAGAAGAAGAAGAAGAAGAAGAAGAAGAAGAAGAAGAAGAAGAAGAAGAAGAAGAAGAAAAGAAAAAGAAGGAGAAGAAGAAGAAGAAGAAGAAGAAGAAGAAGAAGAAGAAGAAGAAGAAGAAGAAGAAGAAGAAGAAGAAGAAAGAAAGAAAGAAAGAAAGAAAGAAAGAAAGAAAGAAAGAAAGAAAGAAAGAAAGAAGAAAGAAAGAAGAAGAAAGAAGAAGAAAGAAGAAGAAAGAAGAAGAAAGAAGAAGAAAGAAGAAGAAAGAAGAAGAAAGAAGAAGAAAGAAGAAGAAAGAAGAAAGAAGAAGAAAGAAGAAGAAAGAAGAAGAAAGAAGAAGAAAGAAGAAGAAAGAAGAAGAAAGAAAGAAAGAAAGAAAGAAAGAAAGAAAGAAAGAAAGAAAGAAAGAAGAAGAAGAAAGAAGAAGGAAAAAGAGAAAAAGAAAAAGAAGATCAAATTATGCAGTAAACCAATATGGGTCATACAGTATTGCAGGCAGGGATGTGTGAAGGTTAGGAGTGTGTGAAGGGTAAGGATGCAAGTGGGGTAAGACTTAGCCCTTAAACGGTCCAAATGTATATATACGTTCATGCACGTAGCGCCCCAAACGTATATATACGTTTTCTTTGTCATTCATTCAACATTGCCACAATAAGACTGAGTCACCTAGACATGAGAGAATGGGTGTGTGCACTCACTGTGTGCCATATTAAAATAATTGGGCATGCCTGGGTATCATATGCTCTTTTTTTCTTTTAAAAGAAAATATTTTTTTTTCCTCAAAAAATTTGGGGCGCTACGTGAGTGAACGTATATATACGTTTGGACTGTTTAAGGGTTAAGTGAGCAGTAGGCTTTCTGGCAAGCAATCTAAAACACACTGAGGTAGGACATGCAGTAATGGCTCGAATAATAAACAAGTGGTGAGGAATTCACTCATTAAACATCCAATTTTTCTCCTTGTATATTCAGCAAGAATTTTTTTTTTAACACACCGGATGTCTCCCACCAAGGTAGGGTGACCTGAAAAAGAAGAAATGCTTTCATCATCACTCACACTATTACTGTCTTGCTAGAGGCATGCCAACATTACAGTTCAGATGCCCCTTCAAACTGTAAATATGTCTACCCATCCTTTAAAGTGCAGACACTGTACTTCCTTCCTCCAGGACTCAAGTCCAGCTCACTGGTTTCCCCTCTTCAGCCCTCTTGATAATACTTTTAGTAGCCCTGTACCTCGTAATCTCTGAAGCTCTCGCTTCACATGGTGAGGATCCGGGATTGATTTCTGTTGGGGTGGAAACATTCAATGCGTTTCCTTACACCTGTTGTCCTGTTCACCTAGCAAGTAGGTACCTGGGTGTTAGTCGACTGGTGCGGGTCACATCCTGGGGGAGAAGACTGAGAACCCCATTGGAAATAAAACAGACAGTCCCTCGATGATGCACTGTCTTTCTTGGGTTATCCTGGGTAGCTAACCCTCCAGGGTTAAAAATCCAAACACAATCTTATCACATCAGCTGTTTCCCACCAAGGCAGGGTGGCCAAAAGAAAAACTCTGATCATCATTCACTCCATCACTGTCTTGCCAGAGGAATGCTTACACTACAGTTATAAAACTGCAACATTAACACCCCTCCTTCAGAATGCAGGCACTGCACTTCCCACCTCCGGGACTCAAGTCCGGCAATATGGATTGTGAATGTTGCAGCAAAGAGAAGTTTGGAGGTAGTAGAGATGTTGAGTCTGAGGCAATATGTGTTGTATAGATTATGCAGAGACTTTGTAGTTTAGAGAAAACCCCAAACTACAAATTCTCTGCATAATATTTACACCACACATTGCCTTCAGATTAGCATCTCTACTACTCCAAACTTCTCTTTGTTGCAACATTCACAACTCATGTTGTAGCGAGGTGGAGGCTGGAAGCAGCAGAGATGTCATGTAGAGTTATTATGTCACTTAATATGGTCAAGAGCTTGACAAGTGTTTCATAAGATAAGGGAGATACTGTATAAGATTAAACTGTATATGCTAACCTCAAGTATGTAAGGTAAGCACATTATTGCCCATTATCATTTGCATATATTCTACAGCAAACTGATTTGTTTATATTTTCCAAAGCTTTTATTCTCTCGTCTCTCTCATCCTTGAGAAACACTATCATCCACTTACTAATCAACTTTATCTTACAGACACTATCATGTGATCAGACATTCTCTTAGATAGCACCATTAATAACTGCACCATCACAAACATCCTTTAACACACTTCACTACACAAGCAATTTTTTTTTTGTCCTAGAGGTGGTAAGTACAATGCCTGCACTCTAAAGGAAGGGTAAGGATGTTGCAGTTCAGAGGGTCATGTGAACCAGGATGTCAGCACATAGTATCTGGTAAGACAGTGCCTGAATGAATAATGGTGAATGTGTTTCCTTTTTTTTTGAGATGGGGGTTGTCCATCACTATCTCAGCAGATGGCCATTGTTAAAAAAAATCACCAGTACTACATAACTTCTAATCAGGAAATGGGTGAAGAGTGAACCCATGGCAAGTGAGTTGTAAAGTTCACAGGCCAACACATTAACCACTCGGCCAGCTGGCCAAGTCATAACTTTGTTATGACTTATATTGGGTTCATGGACTTTATGGCTTCAAGGGTACCTTTCATATACTTTGATGAGTTCCAAGAGTTTTTCTACTCCTAGAGCCTAGCCTTGGGCCAGGTTCATCTGGTGCTTGCCTGGTCAACCAGGCTGAAAAGACATGCACCAAGAAAGTTTCTGGGGCTATGGGATGAGACAGTACAATCACAGTTGGTGCCACTGATACAACCATGTCACAGAAGTGGTGCTTGTAAAATTATCCTAAGTTCTCCAGCTGAGGGGTTAGAGTTGAGCATACTACATGGAAGGTTTAAAGAAGCCTAAAATGACAGTTTGGTCCATCCTGGAAAATTATCACCTATAAGTTTATTTACTTTACCATTACTACTCTACCATGTATATTTATGTACAGTATTCAATAGATGAGTCAAAAAAATGTATTGTAATACCATAGTTTTCTCTCACTGGACTGAGCGCATTGCTATTTTGCCTTCTAGGGAGGCTAAACCCATCCATTAGTGTCCTAAACCTCTCACCTGCTACGACAGACCCTCAACAGTGTTCTAGACCCTTCCTCCATATCTTAGATACTCTCTCAAAAATTTAAACCCCTTTTCAGTAACTTGTACCTATACTTCAATAACCTAGATCCCTTGCTCATTAACGTGGTCAGTCGTCACGTGAGGTCACAGACCCTGAGCTGCTTTGGGGATTAGCGTGGACGGTTACAAAGCATGGCTTGCTTCTGCAGTGTTTTAAAAACTGAGGTTGGAGAGTTGAAGGAGGAGGTCTTGCTTCTCCAGGAGGAGATTAGGAGGCTGAAGGTCCACCTCAATGGGCCTGGGAGAGAGTGTGAGGTGGTTGGAGATGTGGGGAATGAGGCTTCTAGCAGTGAGGTGCAGTCTGTCTCTCACTGTGAGGAGGCTGTAGGTGGGGAGGTAGCAACGGCTACCAGCAGTGAGGTGCAGCCCAGCACCTGCTACAAGTGGCGAGTTGTTCACAGTAATGGGAGGCGCATCAGAGTAAGGAAAGTTAAGAGTGAAGATCTGAAGGTAGGAAATCGCTTCTCTGTTCTCCAGGATGAATGTACTTCAGTGGCCAGTGAAGGTAAGGGTACTACTGCCCCTGCTAATGAAGGTAAGCGCATTCTTGTGGTTGGTGACTCTCAGGTAAGATATGTTGACCGTGCTTTTTGTAATAGGAATAAGAAGATGAGAGATAGAGTGTGCTTCCCTGGAGCTGGTGTTGGGGACATTGTCAACAGACTGGATAATATCATGTCAGGTAATGGGAACAAGCCCATTATCTGTCTCAGTGCTGGTGGAAATGATATTGGGAAGGGTAGGAGAGAAGAGCTGCTAGATAAGTACAGGTCAGCTATAGATTTCATTAAGTCTAAGGGAGGGATCCCAATCATATGTAGCATCTTGCCTAGAAGGGGAGTAGGAAATGAATGGTTGTCTAGGGCAATTGGTGTAAATTGCTGGCTAGACAGATACTGCAAGGAACTTGCAATCCCATTCATTGACAACTGGAACAACTTTTATGGCAAACATGATATGTATGCAAGGGATGGGGTTCATCTCTCTGGGGCAGGGGTGGTAGCACTTGCAGACTCGATTGAGAAGGCCATTGGTGAAATGCCTATGATTTTAAACTGATGGAAGATAGAGGTATGGGTGTGTGTGGGAAACAAGCAGGTTGCAACACTAGGGTTGGAAACAGTAAATGTATAAAAGGCATTCAGCATGAAGTTATAAATAAAGACAATAGAACAGGTCAGCAAACAAAGGGGGACAGCAGAGGGCAGCAAGGGACTAGCTCCCTTAAGGTTTACTATACTAATAGCAGGAGTGTTAGAAATAAGATAGATGAGCTAAGATTAATTGCAAGTGCAGGAAACATAGATATTATTGCTATAACAGAGACCTGGCTCAATCTGAAAGATAGAGAGATGCCCTCTGAATGTCACATACAAGGCTATAAATTATTCCACACTGACAGGGTCAACAGGAAAGGTGGTGGAGTAGCGATGTATGTCAGAGACAATTTAAATTGTTGTGTTAGACAAGATATTAAATTAGAAGCGTCAGCCACTGAATCTGTTTGGTTACAGCTTCTCGAGGGCCGAGAAAAACTAATTTTGGGTGTGATTTACAGGGCCCCAAATCTTGATAGGGAGTGCAGTAAACTTCTATGGGACGAAATTCGTAAGGCATCTACATACGAAAATGTTGTGCTAATGGGAGATTTCAACTATAGACAGATTGACTGGAGCAATTTGACAGGAAATTTAGAGTCGGGTGACTTTCTTGATACGATCCAGGATTGTTTTTTAAAACAGTTTGTGACAGAGCCAACTAGGGGAAATAACCTCCTTGACTTGGTTCTTGCCAGTAGGGAAACACTAATTAATAATCTTGAGGTTAATGATGAGCTTGGGGAGAGTGATCACAAATCACTCAGTTTTAACATATCATGGAATTCCCCTAATAATGGCAATCAAGTCTCCGTCCCTGACTTTCGCTTGGCTGATTTCATAGGACTGAAAAATTACTTAGGTGGGCTGAACTGGAATGACCTGACTAGGGGTCAGGTAGGTGGTGATGGTTGCCGATATGATGCTTTCCAGGGCATAGTTCTAGCTGCTCAGTCAAATTATGTTCCAAATAGGGAAATCAGATCAAACAAAAATGATCCTAAATGGATGAACAATAGATTAAAATATCTGATTGGTCAAAAGAGAGGCATATATAGGCAAATCAAAAGAGGAGAGGGGCAATTAAGAAATCGATATATTCAGTTAAAGAGAGAAATAAAAAAGGGAATTAGAAAAGCAAAAAGAGATTATGAGGTTAAAGTTGCAAGAGAATCGAAGACTAACCCAAAAGGATTCTTTCAGGTATACAGAAGTAAGATCAGGGACAAGATAGGCCCACTCAAAAGTTCCTCGGGTCAGCTCACTGACAGTGATAAGGAAATGTGTAGAATTTTTAACACATACTTCCTCTCAGTTTTTACACAGGAGGATACCAGCGATATTCCAGTAATGATAAATTATGTAGAACAGGACGATAATAAACTGTGCACTATTAGGGTCACAAGTGACATGGTCCTTAGGCAAATAGATAAATTAAAACCTAACAAATCCCCAGGCCCTGATGAACTGTATGCAAGGGTTCTAAAGGAATGTAAAGAGGAGCTTAGCACACCTTTGGCTAATCTTTTCAACATATCACTACAAACTGGCATGGTGCCAGATAAGTGGAAAATGGCAAATGTGATACCTATTTTCAAAACAGGTGACAGGTCCTTAGCTTCGAACTATAGACCAATAAGCCTAACCTCCATAGTGGGAAAATTTATGGAATCAATAATTGCCGAGGCAGTTCGTAGCCACCTTGAAAAGCATAAATTAATCAACGAATCTCAGCATGGTTTTACAAAGGGGCGTTCCTGCCTTACGAATTTATTAACTTTTTTCACTAAGGTATTTGAGGAGGTAGATCATGGTAATGAATATGATATTGTGTATATGGACTTCAGTAAGGCTTTTGACAGGGTCCCACATCAGAGACTATTGAGGAAAATTAAAGCACATGGAATAGGAGGAGAAATTTTTTCCTGGATAGAGGCATGGTTGACAAATAGGCAGCAGAGAGTTTGCATAAATGGGGAGAAATCAGAGTGGGGAAGCGTCACGAGCGGTGTTCCACAGGGGTCAGTGTTGGGCCCCCTGCTGTTCACAATCTACATAAACGACATAGATGAGGGCATAAAGAGCGACATCGGCAAGTTTGCCGATGACACCAAAATAGGCCGTCGAATTCATTCTGACGAGGACATTCGAGCACTCCAGGAAGATTTGAATAGACTGATGCAGTGGTCGGAGAAGTGGCAGATGCAGTTTAATATAGACAAATGCAAAGTTCTAAATGTTGGACAGGACAATAACCATGCCACATATAAACTAAATAATGTAGATCTTAATATTACGGATTGCGAAAAAGATTTAGGAGTTCTGGTTAGCAGTAATCTGAAACCAAGACAACAGTGCATAAGTGTTCGCAATAAAGCTAATAGAATCCTTGGCTTCATATCAAGAAGCATAAATAATAGGAGTCCTCAGGTTGTTCTTCAACTCTATACATCCTTGGTTAGGCCTCATTTAGATTATGCTGCACAGTTTTGGTCACCGTATTACAGAATGGATATAAATTCTCTGGAAAATGTACAAAGGAGGATGACAAAGATGATCCCATGTATCAGAAACCTTCCCTATGAGGATAGACTAAGGGCCCTGAAACTGCACTCTCTAGAAAGACGTAGAATTAGGGGGGATATGATTGAGGTTTATAAGTGGAAGACAGGAATAAATAAAGGGGATGTAAATAGTGTGCTGAAAATATCTAGCCTAGACAGGACTCGCAGCAATGGTTTTAAGTTGGAAAAATTCAGATTCAGGAGGGATATAGGAAAGTACTGGTTTGGTAATAGAGTTGTGGATGAGTGGAACAAACTCCCAAGTACCGTTATAGAGGCCAGAACGTTGTGTAGCTTTAAAAATAGGTTGGATAAATACATGAGTAGATGTGGGTGGGTGTGAGTTAGACCTGATAGCTTGTGCTAACAGGTCGGTTGCCGTGTTCCTCCCTTAAGTCAATGTGACCTGACCTGACTAGGTTGGGTGCATTGGCTTAAGCCGGTAGGGACTTGGACCTGCCTCGCATGGGCCAGTAGGCCTTCTGCAGTGTTCCTTCGTTCTTATGTTCTTATGTTCTTAAGAAAAAGCCAGGATGAGCCCATGGTTCACCCAAAGGTGCAGGGAGGCAAAAACCAAGTGTGCTAGGGAATGGAAGAAATATAGAAGGCAAAGGACCCAGGAGAATAAGGAGAGCAGTCGTAGAGCCAGAAATGAATATGCACAGATAAGAAGGGAGGCCCAACGACAATATGAAAACGACATAGCAGCGAAAGCCAAATCTGACCCGAAGCTGTTATACAGCCACATCAGGAGGAAAACAACAGTCAAGGACCAGGTAATCAGGCTAAGGAAAGAAGGAGGAGAGACAACAAGAAATGACCGTGAAGTATGTGAGGAACTCAACAAGAGATTCAAAGAAGTGTTCACAGAGGAGACAGAAGGGGCTCCAGAAAGACGGAGAGGTGGGGCACACCACCAAGTGCTGGACACAGTACACACAACCGAGGAAGAAGTGAAGAGGCTTCTGAGTGAGCTAGATACCTCAAAGGCAATGGGGCCGGATAACATCTCTCCATGGGTCCTGAGAGAGGGAGCAGAGGCGCTATGTGTACCCCTAACAACAATATTCAATACATCTATCGAAACAGGGAGATTGCCTGAGGCATGGAAGACAGCAAATGTAGTCCCAATCTTTAAAAAAGGAGACAGACATGAAGCACTAAACTACAGACCAGTGTCACTGACATGTATAGTATGCAAAGTCATGGAGAAGATTATCAGGAGAAGAGTGGTGGAACACCTAGAAAGGAATGATCTCATCAACAGCAGCCAACATGGTTTCAGGGACGGGAAATCCTGTGTCACAAACCTACTGGAGTTCTATGACATGGTGACAGCAGTAAGACAAGAGAGAGAGGGGTGGGTGGATTGCATTTTCTTGGACTGCAAGAAGGCGTTTGACACAGTTCCACACAAGAGATTAGTGCAAAAACTGGAGGACCAAGCAGGGATAACAGGGAAGGCACTACAATGGATCAGGGAATACTTGTCAGGAAGACAGCAGCGAGTCATGGTACGTGGCGAGGTGTCAGAGTGGGCACCTGTGACCAGCGGGGTCCCACAGGGGTCAGTCCTAGGACCAGTGCTGTTTCTGGTATTTGTGAATGACATGACGGAAGGAATAGACTCCGAAGTGTCCCTGTTTGCAGATGACGTGAAGTTGATGAGAAGAATTCATTCGATCGAAGACCAGGCAGAACTACAAAGGGATCTGGACAGGCTGCAGACCTGGTCCAGCAATTGGCTCCTGGAGTTCAACCCCACCAAGTGCAAAGTCATGAAGATTGGGGAAGGGCAAAGAAGACCGCAGACGGAGTACAGTCTAGGGGGCCAGAGACTACAAACCTCACTCAAGGAAAAAGATCTTGGGGTGAGTATAACACCAGGCACATCTCCTGAAGCGCACATCAACCAAATAACTGCTGCAGCATATGGGCGCCTAGCAAACCTCAGAACAGCATTCCGACATCTTAATAAGGAATCGTTCAGGACCCTGTACACCGTGTACGTTAGGCCCATATTGGAGTATGCGGCACCAGTTTGGAACCCACACCTAGCCAAGCACGTAAAGAAACTAGAGAAAGTGCAAAGGTTTGCAACAAGACTAGTTCCAGAGCTAAGAGGTATGTCCTACGAGGAGAGGTTAAGGGAAATCAACCTGACGACACTGGAGGACAGGAGAGATAGGGGGGACATGATAACGACATACAAAATACTGAGAGGAATTGACAAGGTGGACAAAGACAGGATGTTCCAGAGATGGGACACAGCAACAAGGGGACACAGTTGGAAGTTGAAGACACAGATGAATCACAGGGATGTTAGGAAGTATTTCTTCAGCCACAGAGTAGTCAGGAAGTGGAATAGTTTGGGAAGCGATGTAGTGGAGGCAGGATCCATACATAGCTTTAAGCAGAGGTATGATAAAGCTCACGGTTCAGGGAGAGTGACCTAGTAGCGACCAGTGAAGAGGCGGGGCCAGGAGCTTGGACTCGAACCCTGCAACCTCAACTAGGTGAGTACACACATACACACACACACACACACACACACACACACACACACACACACACATACATAACAACTACACAAAACATTCTTCTTGCATGAAGGTAACTGCTATATTATTATGTAGGGAAATATGACATGCACAGTGCTGTCGTTATTCAGTCATGCAGGGGAAACATGCTGCATAATTATGCAGGGGAAACATGCTGCATAATTATGCAGGGGAAACATGCTGCATAATTATGCAGGGGAAACATGCTGCATAATTATGCAGGGGAAACATGCTGCATAATTATGCAGGGGAAACATGCTGCATAATTATGCAGGAAAAATATGCTGCACAGTTATGTAGAAAGAACATGTTTCACAGTTATCATGTAAAGAAACATGTTTCACAGTTACCATGTAAGGAAACATGTTTCACAGTTATCATGTAAAGAAACATGTTTCACAGTTACCATGTAAGGAAACATGTTTCACAGTTATCATGTAAGGAAACATGTTTCACAGTTACCATGTAAGGAAACATGTTTCACAGTTATCATGTAAAGAAACATGTTTCACAGTTACCATGTAAGGAAACATGTTTCACAGTTATCATGTAAGGAAACATGTTTCACAGTTATCATGTAAAGAAACATGTTTCACAGTTATCATGTAAAGAAACATGTTTCACAGTTATCATGTAAGGAAACATGTTTCACAGTTACCATGTAAGGAAACATGTTTCACAGTTATCATGTAAGGAAACATGTTTCACAGTTATCATGTAAGGAAACATGTTTCACAGTTATCATGTAAGGAAACATGTTTCACAGTTACCATGTAAGGAAACATGTTTCACAGTTATCATGTAAGGAAACATGTTTCACAGTTATCATGTAAAGAAACATGTTTCACAGTTATCATGTAAAGAAACATGTTTCACAGTTATCATGTAAGGAAACATGTTTCACAGTTACCATGTAAGGAAACATGTTTCACAGTTATCATGTAAGGAAACATGTTTCACAGTTACCATGTAAGGAAACATGTTTCACAGTTATCATGTAAAGAAACATGTTTCACAGTTATCATGTAAGGAAACATGTTTCACAGTTATCATGTAAGGAAACATGTTTCACAGTTACCATGTAAGGAAACATGTTTCACAGTTATCATGTAAGGAAACATGTTTCACAGTTACCATGTAAGGAAACATGTTTCACAGTTATCATGTAAGGAAACATGTTTCACAGTTACCATGTAAGGAAACATGTTTCACAGTTATCATGTAAGGAAACATGTTTCACAGTTACCATGTAAGGAAACATGTTTCACAGTTACCATGTAAGGAAACATGTTTCACAGTTATCATGTAAGGAAACATGTTTCACAGTTATCATGTAAGGAAACATGTTTCACAGTTACCATGTAAGGAAACATGTTTCACAGTTATCATGTAAGGAAACATGTTTCACAGTTACCATGTAAGGAAACATGTTTCACAGTTATCATGTAAGGAAACATGTTTAACAGTTATCATGTAAAGAAACATGTTTCACAGTTATCATGTAAGGAAACATGTTTCACAGTTATCATGTAAGGAAACATGTTTCACAGTTATCATGTAAGGAAACATGTTTCACAGTTACCATGTAAGGAAACATGTTTCACAGTTATCATGTAAAGAAACATGTTTCACAGTTATCATGTAAGGAAACATGTTTCACAGTTATCATGTAAAGAAACATGTTTCACAGTTATCATGTAAAGAAACATGTTTCACAGTTATCATGTAAAGAAACATGTTTCACAGTTATCATGTAAAGAAACATGTTTCACAGTTATCATGTAAAGAAACATGTTTCACAGTTATCATGTAAAGAAACATGTTTCACAGTTACCATGTAAGGAAACATGTTTCACAGTTATCATGTAAGGAAACATGTTTCACAGTTATCATGTAAGGAAACATGTTTCACAGTTATCATGTAAAGAAACATGTTTCACAGTTATCATGTAAAGAAACATGTTTCACAGTTATCATGTAAAGAAACATGTTTCACAGTTATCATGTAAAGAAACATGTTTCACAGTTATCATGTAAGGAAACATGCTTCACAGTTATCATGTAAGGAAACATGCTTCACAGTTATCATGTAAGGAAACATTCTGCACAGTTATCATTCAAGACAACATGTTGCACAGTCATGCAGGGAAACATGCAGTGAACGGTTCTTGATCTGTGGAATTGGAGCTACCCTTCCCTT
Source organism: Cherax quadricarinatus (assembly GCF_038502225.1). Taxonomy (NCBI): domain Eukaryota; kingdom Metazoa; phylum Arthropoda; class Malacostraca; order Decapoda; family Parastacidae; genus Cherax; species Cherax quadricarinatus. The sequence goes on along the minus strand of NW_027196980.1, from coordinate 16,317 downwards.
CCTCAAATAAAATCTAATTACTTCCCATTTTCCCGGTTCTGTGTAAACCTCATGGAACACAAAAATTATAAAATACAGAAAAGTTTTTGGTTTACTAATTCTAGCGTACAACACATCATTCCTAAGCTAACAACTGTACAAATTACAGCAGAAAATAGTCTGGATTTAACATTATTTTCAGTACTATATTGACCTAATATTGAATACTATACTATTTTGGATGTCCCGTAGATTGATCGCTAGCGCACTCAGTTCATACACTGAGGTCCGGAGTTCGAATCTCTGGTATGGCTGGATAGCATTAGGATGGGCTCTGGTGGTCTGGTGGCTAAAGCTCTCACTTCTCATAGCGAGGGTCTGGGTTCGATTCCCAACCAGGGTAGAAACATTGGGCGTGTTTCTTTACTCCTGTTATCTATGTTCACCCATCAGTAAAATGGGTACTTGGGTGTTAGTCGACTGGTCAGTGAAACCAGGGGCTTTCTATATAGTAGTATGTCACTGATGTCAGCTAGGCCTGTATACCATGTACATGTAGTAAATAAAGATTTTTTTTTTCAACACGTCGGTCATCTCCCACCGAGGCAGCGTGACCCAAAAAGAGAGAGAATCCTCAAAAAGAAAATACTTTCATATCATACAACACTTTCACCTCACTCATACATAACCACTGTCTTTGCAGAGGCGCTCAGATACGGCAGTTTAGAAGTCCCTCCAAACTGTCAATATCTCAAACCCCTCCTTTAAAGTGCAGGCATTGTACTTCCCAAAAAACAAAGAAAGAAAGATGTTATTATATATTATTATTATATTATATAAGACACCTGCTGTCCCTGTTCACCCATTAGTATAAAATGGGTACCTGGTTCTTAGTCAACTGGTGTGGGTCACATCCTGAGACAAAACTGACCTAGTCTGCCTGAAATGCTCTGCATAACAAGTGGCTTTCTATATAGTAGTATTTCACTGATGTCAGCTAGGCCTGTATACCTTGTACATGTACTTGTAGAAATCTTTCTTTTCTTTCAACACACCAGCCGTATCCCACTGAGGTGGGGTGGCCCAAAAGGAAAAACAAAAGTTTCTCCTTTCATATTTAGTAATATATACAGGAGAAGGGGTTACTAGCCCCTTGCTCCTGGCATTTTAGTCGCCTCTTACAACACGCATAGCTTACGGAGGAAGAATTCTGTTCCACTTCCCCATGGAGAACTTGTAGAAATAATAATAATTATTATTAACCCTTTGGGGGTAGACAGGTCCTCTGAGAGACTTGTTCAAAGGGTCGGCCAAATTTAAAAAAAAAAAAAAAAAATCTCATGAAAAGATAGAGAATCTTTTCCCAATCATAATGACACCAAAAGTATGAAATTCGATGGAAAACTTATGGAATTATGCTCTCGTGAAGTTAGCGGTCTGGACGATGTTTACACGTCAACAAAAATCATAACTATTTTGCTAAAACTCCATTTTTTCTATCGAATGAGTACAAGAAACCACCCATTTACCGATTTCAACTATCCAATAAAGTGGTGAGAATTTAGCAATTTTGCCAATTTCACACAAATTTCAAAAGATGCCAATTTCAGAATAGGGTCCAGAATAAACAAGAAAGACATTCCTGGTACTAAAATAGCAAGTTCTCTGTTCGTTAGTCACATCCCCAGGCCACTCTTATATTTCTTTGGCTTTCCACTTTGAATTTTTATCCTTACAAAAAAAATAAGATTTAGTGTTATGCAGACTATTGCATTAGCATAGAAATGGTATAAATAATATCAGCACACTTGTGAAAAAAATATTAGACTCACCAGTTGATGTGTATTGGACGCTTGGCATGATTTGCATACTTTTGAACTTTGGTAAAAATCAAACATTTCTGCTACTTTGAACTCAATTTCAAGGTACTTTTCATTGTAAAACCAGTCAAAATCATCTCAATTTCTGTAATATGTCTTCCATTCCATAAAATGAAACCAAGAAAACTAGAATACAACAATAAATACCATACGAAAATACAGTGCAAAGTCGCTGTTTTAATCCAAAAACACGGTAAAAGTTTTTTTTTCTCATTATGCACTGTGTGCTGCAGGATTTTTTTTATACTGCGCACACTAACCACATAGATCCATTCTTACATATGTAGACCTACCAGCTTTCTCTCACTAGATTTGAGGGCGCTAGAATTTAGGCGTACTAGTACGTCAAAAACCCTGGGTCATAAGACGTACTAGTACGTCCGAAACCCCCAAAGGGTTAATATCGAATACTATACTATTTTCAATATTATATTGATCTAATATTGAATATTATATGTACTATTTTCAATACATATTGATCTGATATTGAATACTATATTATTTTCAATACTATATTGACCTAATATTGAATACTATACTTTTTTGAGTACAGGCGGGTGCTGCTTTACAGTGCTTCACTTCACAGAATTTTGCTAGTGCAGCAATTTTCAATTACACTCATTCTTCATTTACTCAGAATTCTTACAATAAATATATTCACCACTCACTACAAGCATGGCTACCATGAGCCAGGAGCACATCTGAAGTATAAAATGAGGGACACCTGTACAGATAAAGAACTTTGCTCGCTACAGATGTAACTTTATTTACCGCATATCGGCAGCTCATTACTGTCTTCACCAGAACACTTGTTATCTACAGCAGTTGAACTACAACAACTTAATCCAAGACTATACTTTAACTGCTCGCTTCCAACAGATTTTTTAACCCGTTAACTGTGGGAAGTTTTTGAAAAAAAACAAAAAACAAATTTTTCTTACAATTAGACAAGAGTTTGTCTTTCTGAATTGAATAAGACAAAATGAAGAAGAAATGATAAAACTTACAATTTTACGGTGAGTTGAATTTGGTGAAAAAATTATCCTTAATCGGCAACAGCAGAGCACTAGTACAGAGGACACAGTTAACGGGTTAAGAGCAGTTCCTTAAGGCTCTTGATCCAAGGAATTGAACTTGTCTTCCCTAACTCGAATTGAACCTCACTGCCTCCCCAGGTGCTGTATGACCCTTGCGGGTTTAATGGAAGTGGTAAAGAGAGTCTTTGTGTTTTAGGGGCTTAAGCATCCTGCAGCTTGTGTGAGCTTGTACATGGAGATAAATGGTTGTTAACAGACATGCTGTTAGAGTGTTATCAAGGTAATTTTTATGAAAGAATTCAGGGAAATTGGTTAATTGGGCTTGAGTCCTTGAAGTGGGAAGGGTAGTGACTGCATGCTGGATGTCAGGTGTGGATGCTACATTTGGAGGGTAATCTGACTGTGATGTTGGCACACTTCTGGCAGTTGAGTGAAAGATGATGAATGTGTTTTCTTTTTTGGGTCACTCTACTAAACTCCAGTAGGTACACTGCAAGAAATAAACTGCAACAGCTCACCTGCAACAGCTGACTCTGCTACTACTGTGATGTACACCACTTTCTAGCTCACTGGAAGAGTTATAATAAAGCTCTTACCTATGCTCCATTATCTATCACTATCAGATGGCAGTGTCACTGTGAAGGAGCAGCAGGGCCTTATCAGCACACAACACTCGCAGATAACATCAAATGATCAAGCATTACCTTCTATCACTTCTACAAACAAGTCCAAGTATAAAAATATAATATAATGCAGTATAATACAATGTAGTATAATATAATATACTATAATGTAATATAACAGATGCACAATAACATATATAATGAAGGCTGGACCTTTAATAAGAGGGGTTCTTCTAAAGAAAGGTTTCTTGATGCTGGTGAGGAGCTCTTGATCTAAGGAATTGGCTCAGTCCTTCCTTAGATTAAACCTGATTGCCTTCCATTCCCCAAGGCACTGTATGACCCCTACTGGTTTAGTGCTTCCCATAAATATACTAATAATAATCAAGAGAGGATGGAGCAGAACAGGATAAGAGGATATATTTATCTGGGTATATAAATCTGTTTCTTGAGTTGCTTTTTTGGGGGAGTGTTGCTAGCTATGAGAATGTAGACTTGTGAGCGTTGTGGGATTTTTAATTGTGGGAGTATAACTGAAGGGGGTTTCGGGGTCAATGCCCTCGTTTGTGACCAGGCCTCATGAATTTTTTTAATTAAGGTGTGATGCGAGTTGTAGTACAACTAGGTGAGAATGCTGGAGTGAATGTTATGAGTGTACATTATGCAGGCATGTGTTTCGAGATTGTGTTCTTAAGAAATTATTTGGACTATACAACAAACATTGTCCTATAAAAAGAAACAGATCACAAACAAACAGCTTGGTTGCCCATGGCTAACCAGCACCATTCTGAAATCCACTGACAAGAAATGCCAATATGAAAAGCAATATAGACAGGGCTTAATACACAAAGATATTCTTAAACACTATTCATCAGTTCTCACCAAAGTAATAAAGAAAGCCAAACAACTATACTACTCCAGTAGATTCACAGACACTAGAGGAGATATAAAAAAGACCTGGAAAGCACTCTCTCAGATTCTAGGGACCCACAAACTGAAAAAAAACAAGAATATTGTCCTAACTAAACCTAATGAAACACCACTACATCCCACTGACACAGCTAACAAGATAAACAACTTCTTCTCAACCATAGGATCTAATCTCGCCAATAAAATCCCACATACCAATGCCCATGCCGGGGACTACCTAGATGGAATTTCCCAAATTCCTTCTATCTTGCACCAACTGAGCCTATGGAAGTCACCGAGATTATAAAGTCACTTAAAAATAACTCAGGGAATCTGTCTCATGTCCCACCATTACTGTATAAGCGAGTGGCCCATGTCCTTTCGCATGCTATTTCATTACTTTTTAACAAGTCACTAGAAACTAGCACCTTCCCGAAACTACTCAAGATGGCAAGGGTTACACCAATGCATAAAGGTGGTGACCCTACAGACTTAAACAACTATAGGCCAATATCAAACTTACCATTGCTATCCAAAATCTTTGAGAAACTCATGCACAGGAGGCTACATTCATTTATAACGGCACAAAACATACTCAACCCCTGCCAATTTGGATTCAGGAAAAATAAAAGCACTAATGATACAATCATAAAAATGCTAGATCTGCTTTACACAGCATTGGAAAATAAGGAATATCCACTAGGAATTTTTACTGACCTAAGAAAAGCTTTTGACAAAGTAGACCACGGCATCCTACTCCACAAACTTGACCATTACGGTATAAGAGGCCATGCGCTTGCTCATTTCAAATCTTACCTTACTAATAGGTATCAGTATGTCACCATTAAAGACACAGCATCAACAACACGGCCACTTGATACTGGAGTTCCGCAGGGAAGTGTCCTTGGTCCCCTGCTCTTCCTCATATACATCAATGATCTTCCAAACGTATCCCAACACCTGAAACCCATTCTCTTTGCTGATGACACGACTTATGTCATCTCTCACCCTAATCTTGCCACCCTCAACACCATTGTTAACGAGGAGCTGATCAAAATATTGACTTGGATGACAGCCAATAAACTTATGCTTAACACTGACAAAACCTACTATATTATGTTTGGTAGCAGAGCAGGAGATGCACAAATTAACATTAAGATCGACAACACTCTAATTACCAGACATAATGAGGGCAAATTCCTAGGCCTATACCTTGACAACAACCTGAATTTCAGCAACCATATCCAACACATAACCAAAAAAGTATCCAAAATGGTTGGGATCCTCTCCAAGATACGATACTACATGCCGCAAAATGCCCTTCTCACACTATACCACTCACTTATTTATCCATACCTCACCTATGCTATTTGTGCTTGGGGATCAACTGCAGCAACACACCTAAAGCCAATAATAACCCAACAAAAAGCCACAGTAAAAATAATCACTAAATCCCATCCCTGGCAACACACCCCCCCACTCTTCATAGATCTAAACTTACTCCCTGTTCAGTACATCCACACTTACTACTGTGCAATCTACATCTACAGGACCTTAAACTCCAATATCAACCTTGACCTAAAATGCTTTCTTGATAGTTGTGACAGAACCCACAGGCATAACACCAGACACAAACATCTCTACGACATTCCCTGGGTCCGACTAAACCTTTACAAAAATTCAATGTATGTCAAAGGCCCTAAAATCTGGAACACCCTACCTGAGAACTCTAGAACTGCAGACACATTCATCACCTTCAAAACTACCATTAGAAAACATCTTATCTCCCTGATACACCCCGTCAACTAACTACACGAATACCACCTGGTGTTTCACACTCACGCAACTCACTCACCCAGTTGACCATAAACAGAAATATTAATCTCAATCTTAAAATAATGAATCGTGTGATACTCCAATACTGAAACTATGTACTGTGCCAAAACAAAAGCATTCACATTACTAAACTCACAAACTAGTATTTAGTCACTTAGCCATAACACCAACTTACCTCATAATTTGTAATATTTTAAAATTAAGAATTAAACTAAGTCTGCCCAAAATGCCTAGCCATGCTAGGTGTTCTAGTGGTACACTCTGTAATCATTATTTTACTACATGTAAACCACACAATAACCAAATTCTGTAAACTCAGCATTGTAATCCTTATAGAGAATAAACTTTGAATTTAAATTTGAATATAATATTAAGAGTTGTTGCATTAAATATTGAGAGATGTGAGTGTGTGTTGAGGGAATGTGTTATGGCATGCTTCATAGGAGTACCGTGGAAGTGTTGTAGGAATGTCGGGAGAATGTTGTGGGAGTGTGTTCTGTAAATCAGTCAAGTCAATAGGTCAGTCAGTCAAGTAAGTCATTCAGTAAATCAGTTTTTTCTTATGAAATGGAGAGAATCTTTTTCTAAAGGTAATAAAACAAAAAGTATGAAATTTAATGGGAAATTGACAAAATTACACTCGCAAAGTTTACAGTCTCAGCGATATTACGCATCAGCGATTTTGCCCACTTTGACTCCTATTTTAGGCCAATTGCATTATTCCAGTCAACCAAATTCTTAGCTATTTTGCTAGTATTACTTCTATTTTATTGACTGAGCACAAGAAACTGCCCAATCAATTATTTCAACTAACCAATAAAGTGATCAGAAATTGGTAATTTGGCCAATTTCACACAAAGTTCAAAATATTCCAATTTCAAAATAGGGTCCAGAATAAACAATGCAGGCATTCCTGGCACTAAAATAACATTTCCTCTGTTTATTAGTTACATTTCCAGGCTTTACAGATGAATTCCATTTTGATTTTTTATTCACATAATGAATTTTTATTCACACCAAAAAATAGAAGATTTACTGTTATGCAATATTGTAATAATTGTATAAATAATATCACCGCATTTATGAACATATATTAGACCCACCAGTTGACATGTATTGGACTCATGACATCATTTGTTTACTCTCAAACATCGACAAAAATTGAACATTTCTGCCATTTTGAGCTCAATTTCAAGCTATTTTCAGTACAAAAATCAATCAAAATTATCCCTATTTCTGTAACACATCTTCCATTCAGTCAAATGAGACCAACAAACTGTGAATACAACCATAAAAACAATGCAAAAATACACCACAAAGTCATTTTAAACCAAAAATACAGTCGCAGTTATTTCTCATTATTCACTTTGTGCTACAGGTTTTGTTTTTATATGGTGTGCACTTACCACATAGACAAATTCTCTCATATCTAGGCCAAAATTTACGGTGGTGATGGTGGTAGTGGTGACTTTTTTGGTGTCTGAAATTAAGGGAGGAGGTCCTTCTACCAGTAGTTGATGTTACATAATAGTCCCGACTATACCTATTGAGGTCAGGTGTGGGTGGCACTCCATCACGCAAGCTGGGATCCAGCTCCTGGCCACTCTCCTCAGGAAATTCTCTGCCCATGTAGAGAAAATTACTAGTTATTATAGATTACCTGCACTATACTAGAGGTATTAAAAACACTGTAAGAAGTAAAGTCTTATAACAGCAGTGTTACTGTAAGAGCTGTAAATAATTTAGTATGTATCCTACATTTACAATATAAGTTATTCCCAATTATTGTACAGTATATACTAGATCAAAGGTCAGTGACCTTTTTTTGATTATTACCCCAAAACAAATAGTATGTGTACATTGAAAGTACCCACTAGACTTGAGAGTCGATAGAATCCAGAAAACACAAGGAGCATTCAAATTCAAAATTGTTTATTGAATCCATCTGTATGGAGAATAGAGTCACACAAGCTAAAAAATATGTATCATACATGATAAAGCAACTTTAAAAATAAAACACAAAATTAACAAAAGATAAAATGAAAAACAAACTGCATGAAATAAAAAATATTAACAGACAAATTTAATGAAAATCTCATTAAGGATGTAAAGAATTTCATTGAAAACATTTTGATTTCAGGATTTGGAGAAACCTGAAGAAACTAAATATTAAAAACCCTAAAAATTATTTGTTCAAAAAAATAGAACTTTCATAATTTGCCTCACATATTAAATAATAAATTTTTGTGCAGTTTTATTTATATGTTTATTGAGCCTTCATTACCCCTCACATTTTCATTTTCACCTCATTTGGGGTAATTTACCCCAGTTCCCCAGCCTCGTGCCAAAAGCTCTTGCTTCACACAGTGAGGGTCCAGGTTTGATTCCCAGGAAGGGTTGCAACATTGGGCGTGTTTCCTTACACCGGTTGTCTATATTCACCCACCAGTATAAAATGGGTACCTGGGTGTTAGTTGACTAATGTGGGTTGCATCCAGGGACAAAATTGACCTAATTTGCCCAAAATGCTCTGCATAACACGGGGCTTTGTATACAGCACTATGTAGGCTAGGCCTGTATACCTTGTACAGTGGAACCTCAAAAATCGAACTGCTCCCAACACAACCAACAATGTAAGTGTATTTTTGTAAGTGCTTTTATGAGCGTATTTTTGAGGGTCTGAAATGGACTAATCTAATTTATATTATTCCTGATGGAAATAAATTCATTCGGTAAAGGCACTTGAACAGCCTTCTGGACTGAAGAAAGTTCGATATTTGAGGTTCCACTGTACATGTACTTGTGGAAATGAAGATATTATTATTATTAATATCATTACTATTATTATTATTAGTATAGAGCATACAGGGGTGGGATTAAATTATGGGGAATCAAATTCAAAATGGGAATTGACACAGTTACTTTTTGCTGATGATACTGTGCTTATGGGAGATTCTAAAGAAAAATTACAAAAGTTAGTGGATGAGTTTGAGAATGTGTGTAAAGGTAGAAAGTTGAAAGTCAACATAGAAAAGAGTAAGGTGATGAGGGTATCAAATGATTTAGATAAAGAAAAATTGGATATCAAATTGGGGAGGAGGAGTATGGAAGAAGTGAATGTTTTCAGATACTTGGGAGTTGACGTGTCGGCGGATGGATTTATGAAGGATGAGGTTAATCATAGAATTGATGAGGGAAAAAAGGTGAGTGGTGCGTTGAGGTATATGTGGAGTCAAAAAACGTTATCTATGGAGGCAAAGAAGGGAATGTATGAAAGTATAGTAGTACCAACACTCTTATATGGATGTGAAGCTTGGGTGGTAAATGCAGCAGCGAGGAGACGGTTGGAGGCAGTGGAGATGTCCTGTCTAAGGGCAATGTGTGGTGTAAATATTATGCAGAAAATTCGGAGTGTGGAAATTAGGAGAAGGTGTGGAGTTAATAAAAGCATTAGTCAGAGGGCAGAAGAGGGGTTGTTGAGGTGGTTTGGTCATTTAGAGAGAATGGATCAAAGTAGAATGACATGGAAAGCATATAAATCTATAGGGGAAGGAAAGAGGGGTAGGGGTCGTCCTCGAAAGGGTTGGAAAGAGGGGGTAAAGGAGGTTTTGTGGGTTAGGGGCTTGGACTTCCAGCAAGCATGCATGAGCGTGTTAGATAGGAGTGAATGGAGACGAATGATACTTGGGACCTGACGATCTGTTGGAGTGTGAGCAGGGTAATATTTAGTGAAGGGATTCAGGGAAACCGGTTATTTTCATATAGTCGGACTTGAGTCCTGGAAATGGGAAGTACAATGCCTGCACTTTAAAGGAGGGGTTTGGGATATTGGCAGTTTGGAGGGATATGTTGTGTATCTCTATACGTATATGCTTCTAAGCTGTTGTATTCTGAGCACCTCTGCAAAAGCAGTGATAATGTGTGAGTGTGGTGAAAGTGTTGAATGATGATGAAAGTATTTTCTTTTTGGGGATTTTCTTTCTTTTTTTTTGGGTCACCCTGCCTCGGTGGGAGACGGCCGACTTGTTGAAAAAAAAAAAAAAAACATACATTACAATGTGGTGCATGAGGAGCACATAGTATATTACTCACATGCTGATAGCACGGCGAGGCGGTGGGATGTGCTCAGATATATGGGTATGCGAGAGTCGCTGAACCAAGCGCTCAGGGGCATAAGGATTGTTAGGTATTGATACTGCAGCTTCCCATTTGCGATGTTCTCTTTCTGCAATTGTACCTGGCATACAGGAAAATGTATTTATTATAAGGTAAATCATAATAAAGAATAAAAAGACCCAATACTGTGACTGAAATAATACACAAATACCCATACACAGGAGACTGAAGCTTTTGATGTTGTTTTAGTCCAAGTCAGATCAAAATGTTGTCATAAGTTCCATTCTTCTATGTGCACTTATTTGTGTAAATCATTATACACTGTGCTGTACTAATGATGTTAATTTCTCACTTTTTTACTTTTTTTTTATTTGGACATGATACATAGTTGTACAAAGAAATATAGTGACTGTGTGTATATGCCAAAAGCCCCTTGTATGCAGACCATTATGGGCAGGCTTAAAATTAACTTAAGATTAACTAAGCAATGATATATTCAATGGTAAAAAATAATATATTTCTGGGAAAGTCTAATTATTTGCATGGCTATAGTAGTAGCAAAACAGATAGGTACATCAAAAAATAGTTTGGAAAATGTGGTAGATCAAGTTTAATCCATAAACGGTACAGGCAGATCTACGTTCACATGCGTAATGCTCCAAAAGTAGATCTACGTTTTTTTTTTTTTTACATATTTTCAAATATAACAAAAAAAAAGTAGATCAAAGTTTTTTTACACATTTTCAAATGTAAAAAAAAAAAGATCTACTTTTTTTTACATACTTTCAAATGTTGAAAAAATGTATATATACGTTTGGACCGTTTTGCGGGTTAAATACAGTGACATTCTCATTCGTACATGTGCATGAACTAACATACTGCACACAGTGGAGGACCTACACTGTTGTGGCCCTGAAGATTAAACTGTTAAGGGGTCACCTTTGCGACCAGCAACAGCTAACCTACATGATATTTTAATAACCTTTTAATTTTTATTTTAACTACTATTTTGTTTTGCATTACACTATGCTATTAATATTTTTTTTTTAAATCTTTCTCATACAGTAGACCCAAAATTTTTAAGAAATGTGGACAAGTCACTTCTAGGGGCCCTCTGGGATTAGGGACCCCAAAGCTAAAGCTTCATTAGTTTCACAGTATGTAGATCCGTCCCTGAGTAAGCACATTCTGTCAGAGTACCCTTTAAGGGAGATCCTTTGATGCTAATGAAGGTCTACTGATCTTACTATGCCATCAGCACCCCTTTGAAATGTAGCACTGTATGTTAGGCTTAAGATTTCCCAAAATGCTGTGCATAACTATGGGTTTTCTGAAAGCACAACTGTCACTCATCTCTGTACAAACACTGTATCATGCCTAAAGTTAGTTTAAGTTAGCTTAATATTTTTATTATGCATCCCATATCCATCCTATGGGTGGTAGTCAAAAAGATTACAGAGGTACATAATGTGTTCCTGGATCATGCCAAAATAAAAATTATTATTATTATTATTATTATTATTATTATTATTATTATTATTATTATTATTATTATTATTATTATTATTATTAATACATAATTCCTCCTTGAATTTTTTCCAAAAATTTTCCCTTTACAAAAAAAAAAGAATAATAATTTACGCAATCTGTGCTGAATTACTACTTATAGTTCAGCTCATCATATTTCTTCCTATCTTTCAAGTCTGCCTTTCTACCTATACAATCATCATTACCATTTTTGTCTCACTTTGATAAGGAGGAAAGGCATTTGTGGTGACACATGACCTTTTATGATGTATTTATGGTAAGGAGTATTTACCTCAGTGAGACTTTTAATAAAAGATCAACAAATAAGAATGACAAATGAAGTGGTATCACATAATACTGGAAGAGATATTTCCACCTAGCTCAAAGTATGAGTAACCAGCAGGCAATATGAGTGTTTGAATAAATGTGGAAAAATGAGAATGGGGACCAGTCACCAGTTGCATCCTCCAGGAGCTACTGTTGGGTCCCTTGTTGATTGCAATTTATATTAATAACCTAGTTCAGGGAATAAACAGTTGTGGCAAGGAGGAGACTGGAGGCAGTAAAAATGGCATATTTGAGGGTGACGGTTAGTGTGAATATTTTGCTAAGAATTCAGAGAGTATAAATCACAAGACAGTTTTACCCAAGGTATGATTCAGAGAACCCTAGTGGGTTTAGCACTTGGTTCTAATTTTAATAATAATAATGATTCAGAGAGCTGAGGAGAAGTTGTTAAGGTAGCTTAGATACTGAGAGAATAGAACAGCACAGAATAATCAAGAGGATGTATAAATTGGAGGGTGGAGAGAAGGGTTGGAGGGAGGGGGGGTAAAGTAGGTGTTGATTGCTAGGGGCCTGAGCATCTACCAGGCTTGTGTAAGGGTGTAAGATCAGAGTGAAGGCAAGTGGATTTTATGGCTTAGTGTGCTGTTGGAATATGAGCAAGGTAAAATTTATGAAGAGATTCAGGGAAACCTGTTAGCCAGACTTGAGTCCTGGAGGTGTAAAGTGCAGTGTCTCCACTCTAGAGGAGGAGCAGGGATGTTGCATTACAAGGGTCATTTGAATTATATTTGTGCACTCTTGGCAAGACAGCAGCTGAATGAATAATGGAAGATGTCTTTCCTATTTTGGGCTACTGTACCTCAGTGAGAGATGGCTGTAATAAAAAAAAAAAGAGAGAGAAAGAGAATGCTGACAACACAAAAATAAGCCAATAAAAAAATTCTGAGGCAGAAGCAAGGGAGTTTCACAATTATTTGGATACATTAATGCAGTAGTCAAGCTCAAAAAATGCAGTTTTTTTTTTTTTTCAACAAGTCGGCCGTCTCCCACCGAGGCAGGGTGACCCAAAAAAGAAAGAAAATCCCCAAAAAGAAAATACTTTCATCATCATTCAACACTTTCACCACACTCGCACATTATCACTGTTTTTGCAGAGGTGCTCAGAATACAACAGTTTAGAAGCATACACATATAAAGATACACAACATATCCCTCCAAACTGCCAATATCCCAAACCCCTCCTTTAAAGTGCAGGCATTGTACTTCCCATTTCCAGGACTCAAGTCCGACTATATGAAAATAACCGGTTTCCCTGAATCCCTTCACTAAATATTACCCTGCTCACACTCCAACAGATCGTCAGGTCCCAAGTACCATTCGTCTCCATTCACTCCTATCTAACACGCTCACGCACGCTTGCTGGAAGTCCAAGCCCCTTGCCCACAAAACCTCCTTTACCCCCTCTCTCCAACCCTTTCGAGGACGACCCCTACCCCGCCTTCCTTCCCCTATAGATTTATATGCTTTCCATGTCATTCTACTTTGATCCATTCTCTCTAAATGACCAAACCACCTCAACAACCCCTCTTCTGCCCTCTGACTAATACTTTTATTAACTCCACACCTTTTCCTAATTTCCACACTCCGAATTTTCTGCATAATATTTACACCACACATTGCCCTTAAACAGGACATCTCCACTGCCTCCAACCGTCTCCTCGCTGCTGCATTTACCACCCAAGCTTCACACCCATATAAGAGTGTTGGTACTACTATACTTTCATACATTCCCTTCTTTGCCTCCATAGATAACGTTTTTTGACTCCACATATACCTCAACGCACCACTCACCTTTTTTCCCTCATCAATTCTATGATTAACCTCATCCTTCATAAATCCATCCGCCGACACGTCAACTCCCAAGTATCTGAAAACATTCACTTCTTCCATACTCCTCCTCCCCAATTTGATATCCAATTTTTCTTTATCTAAATCATTTGACACCCTCATCACCTTACTCTTTTCTATGTTCACTTTCAACTTTCTACCTTTACACACATTCCCAAACTCATCCACTAACCTTTGCAATTTTTCTTTAGAATCTCCCATAAGCACAGTATCATCAGCAAAAAGTAACTGTGTCAATTCCCATTTTGAATTTGATTCCCCAAAATTTAATCCCACCCCTCTCCCGAACACCCTAGCATTTACTTCCTTTACAACCCCATCTATAAATATATTAAACAACCATGGTGACATTACACATCCCTGTCTAAGACCTACTTTTACCGGGAAGTAGTCTCCCTCTCTTCTACACACCCTAACCTGAGCCTCACTATCCTCATAAAAACTCTTTACAGCATTTAATAACTTACCACCTATTCCATATACTTGCAACATCTGCCACATTGCTCCTCTATCCACTCTATCATATGCCTTTTCTAAATCCATAAATGCAATAAAAACTTCCCTACCTTTATCTAAATACTGTTCACATATATGCTTCAATGTAAACACTTGATCTACACATCCCCTACCCACTCTGAAACCTCCTTGCTCATCCGCAATCCTACATTCTGTCTTACCTCTAATTCTTTCAATTATAACCCTACCGTACACTTTTCCTGGTATACTCAGTAAACTTATTCCTCTATAATTTTTACAGTCTCTTTTGTCCCCTTTCCCTTTATATAAAGGGACTATACATGCTCTCCGCCAATCCCTAGGTACCTTCCCCTCTTTCATACATTTATTAAACAAAAGTACCAACCACTCCAACACTATATCCCCCCCTGCTTTTAACATTTCTGTCATGATCCCATCAGTTCCAGCTGCTTTACCCCCTTTCATTTTACGTAATGCCTCACGTACCTCCCCCACACTTACATTCTGCTCTTCTTCACTCCTAAAAGATGGTATACCTCCCTGACCAGTGCATGAAATTACTGCCTCTGTTTCTTCCTTTACATACTTTCCCTAGGCTTTCTTAACTTGTTTAACTCACTCCAAAATTTTTTCTTATTTTCATTAAAATTTCTTGACAGTGCCTCTCCCACTCTATCATCTGCTCTCCTTTTGCACTCTCTCACCACTCTCTTTACCTTTCTTTTACTCTCCATATAATCACACCACACATTGCCCTCAGACATGACATCTCCACTGCCTCCAGCCTTCTCCTCGCTGCAACATTCATCACCCATGCTTCACACCCATATAAGAGCGTTGGTAAAACTATACTCTCATACATTCCCCTCTTTGCCTCCAAGGACAAAGTTCTTTGTCTCCACAGACTCCTAAGTGCACCACTCACTCTTTTCCCCTCATCAATTCTATGATTCACCTCATCTTTCATAGACCCATCCGCTGACACGTCCACTCCCAAATATCTGAATACATTCACCTCCTCCATACTCTCTCCCTCCAATCTGATATTCAATCTTTCATCACCTAATCTTTTTGTTATCCTCATAACCTTACTCTTTCCTGTATTCACCTTTAATTTTCTTCTTTTGCACACCCTACCAAATTCATCCACCAATCTCTGCAACTTCTCTTCAGAATCTCCCAAGAGCACAGTGTCATCAGCAAAGAGCAGCTGTGACAACTCCCACTTTGTGTGCGATTCTTTATCTTTTAACTCCACGCCTCTTGCCAAGACCCTCGCATTTACTTCTCTTACAACCCCATCTATAAATATATTAAACAACCACGGTGACATCACACATACTTGTCTAAGGCCTACTTTTACTGGGAAATAATTTCCCTCTTTCCTACATACTCTAACTTGAGCCTCACTATCCTCGTAAAAACTCTTCACTGCTTTCAGTAACCTACCTCCTACACCATACACTTGTAACATCTGCCACATTGCCCCCCTATCCACCCTGTCTACGCCTTTTCCAAATCCATAAATGCCACAAAGACCTCTTTAGCCTTATCTAAATACTGTTCACTTATATGTTTCACTGTAAACACCTGGTCCACACACCCCCTACCTTTCCTAAAGCCTCCTTGTTCATCTGCTATCCTATTCTCCGTCTTACTCTTAATTCTTTCAATAATAACTCTACCATACACTTTACCAGGTATACTCAGCAGACTTATCCCCCTATAATTTTTGCA
>NW_027196979.1:52500-72375 GCF_038502225.1 Cherax quadricarinatus | reverse complement strand
GGTCCAGCAAATGGCTACTAGAATTTAACCCTGCCAAATGCAAAGTCATGAAGATCAGGGAAGGGCAAAGAAAACCACAGACAGAGTATAGGCTAGGTGGCCAAAGACTGCAAACTTTGCTCAAGGAGAAAGATCTTGGGGTGTGAATAATACCGAGCACGTCTCAGGAAACATACATTAACCAGATAAATGCTGTTAAATTAGACACATGTGCAACTCTTGTGTATCTTTATTGAGGAAAAGTTTCGCCATACAGTGGCTTCATCAGTCCATACAAAGGATAAACTTAAAGAACAGGAGTTAAGAGACCATACAATAAGTGTCAGGGGCCCGAGACTGTTCAACTGCCTCCCAGCACACATAAGGGGGATTACCAACAGACCCCTGGCAGTCTTCAAGCTGGCACTGGACAAGCACCTAAAGTCAGTTCCGGATCAGCCGGGCTGTGGCTCGTATGTTGGTTTGCGTGCAGCCAGCAGCAACAGCCTGGTTGATCAGGCTCTGATCCACCAGGAGGCCTGGTCTCAGACCGGGCCGCGGGGGCGTTGACCCCCGGAACTCTCTCCAGGTAAACTCCAGGTAAACAGGAGGAGAATGAGGTAATCAGTCCCTCAGCCTTGAGTCGGTGTGGTCAGTCCATACGGTTTATAAGCGGCTTCTCCGCTCATATGCCTTATTCTTTTCAAGATTGATGGACTGACCACATCGATTCAAGGTTGAGGGACTGATTACCTCATTCTCCACCTGTTCTTCAAGTTTATCCTTTGTATGGATTGATGAAGCCACTGTGTGGCGAAACGTTTCCTCAGTAAAGATACCCAAGAGTTGCACATGTGTCTAATTTAACAACGTGTTGGTTCTTTGAAAAATTCATCTACAGATAAATGCTGCAGGATATGGGTGCCTGGCAAACCTGAGAATAGCGTTCCGATACCTCAGAAAGGAATCGTTCAAGACTCTGTACATCGTGCACGTCCGACCAATACTGGAGTATGCAGCACCAGTTTGGAACCCACACCTGGTCAAGCACGTCAGAAAATTAGAGAAAGTGCAAAGGTTTGCAACAAGGCTAGTTCCAGAGCTAAGGGAAATGTCCTACGAAGAAAGGTTAAGGGAAATCGCCTTGACGACACTGAAGGACAGAAGGGTTAAGGGAGACATGATAATGACATACAACATACTGCGAGGAATAGATAAGGTGGACAGAGACAGGATGTTCCAGAGATGGGACACAGAAATAAGGGGTCACTATTGGAATCTGAAGACTCAGATGAGTCAAAGGGATGTTAGGAAGTATTTCTTTAGTCATAGTACTGTCAGGAAGTCGAATAGTTTGGCTAGTGACGTAGTGGAGGCAGGAACCATACATAGTTTTAAGACGAGGTATGATAAACTTCATGGAGCAGGGAGAGAGAGGACCTAGTAGCGATCAGTGAAGAGGCGGGGCCAGGAGCTATGACTCGACCCCTGCAACCACAAATAGGTGAGTACACACACATATAACCAAGGAGGAGGTGAAGAAGCTGCTATGCGAACTTAACACCTCAAAGGCGGTGGGACCAGACAACATCTCTCCGTGGGTCCTTAGAGAGGGAGCAGAGATGCTGTGTGTACCATTAACAAAGATCTTCAACACATCCATTGAAACTGGGCAACTCCCTGAGGTATGGAAGATGGCAAATGTAGTCCCAATTTCTAAAAAGGGAGACAGAAATGAGGCACTAAACTACAGACCTGTATCACTAACGTGTATAGTATGCAAGGTCATGGAGAAGATCATCAGGAGGAGAGTGGTGGAGCACCTGGAAAGAAACAAGTGTATAATTGACAACCAGCACGGTTTCAGGGAAGGAAAATCCTGTGTCACAAACCTACTGGAGTTTTATGACAAGGTGACAGAAGTAAGACAAGAGAGAGAGAGGGGTGGATCGACTGCATTTTTTTGGACTGCAAGAAGGCCTTCGACACAGTTCCTCACAAGAGGTTACTGCAAAAGCTAGAGGATCAGGCACACATAACGGGAAAGGCACTGCAATGGATCAGAGAATACCTGACAGGGAGGCAACAACGAGTCATGGTACGTGACGAGGTGTCAGAGTGGGCGCCTGTGACAAGCGGGGTTCCACAGGGGTCAGTTCTAGGACCTGTGCTGTTCTTGGTATATGTGAACGACATAACGGAAGGGATAGACTCAGAAGTGTCCTTGTTTGCAGATGATGTGAAGTTAATGAGAAGAATCAAATCGGATAAGGATCAGGCAGGACTACAAAGAGACCTGGACAGGCTACAAGCCTGGTCCAGCAACTGGCTCCTTGAGTTTAACCCTGCCAAATGCAAAGTCATGAAGATTGGGGAAGGGCAAAGAAGACAGCAGACACAATATAGTCTAGATGGCCAAAGACTGCAAACCTCACTCAAGGAAAAAGATCTGAGGATGAGTATAACACCGAGCATATCTCCTGAGGCGCACATCAATCAGATAACTGTTGCAGCATACGGGCGCCTGGCAAACCTATGGAAAGCGTTCCGATACCTCAATAAGGATTCGTTCAAGACTCTGCATACCATTTACGTCAGGCCCATACTGGAGTATGCAGCACCAGTTTGGAATCCACACCTAGTCAAGCACGTCAAGAAATTAGAGAAAGTGCAAAGGTTTGCAACAATACTAGTCCCAGAGCTACGGAGATTGTCCTACGAAGAAAGGTTGAGGGAAATCGGCCTGACGACACTGGAGGACAGGAGAGTCAGGGGAGACATGATAACGACATATAAAATACTGCGCGGAATAGACAAGGTGGACAAAGACGGGATGCTCCAGAGAAGGGACACAGACACAAGAGGTCACAATTGAAAGTTGAAGACTCAGATGAATCAAAGGGATGTTAAGAAGTATTTCTTCAGTTATAGAGTAGTCAGGCCGTGGAATAGCCTAGAAAGTGACGTAGTGGAGGCTGAAACCATACATAGTTTTAAGGCGAGGTATGATAAAGCTCATGGGGCAGGGAGAGAGAGGACCTAGTAGCAATCAGCGAAGAGGCGGGGCCAGGAGCTATGACTCGACCCCTGCAGCCACAAATAGGTGAGTACAAATAGGTGAGTACACACACACACACACACACACACACACACACACACACACACTCGTCTGGGCTGATGATAGAGTTTGGGCCACGTCCGTAGCTTTAAGAAGACAATTGGAGTTATCACGCTCCACCCTGGGGTGGTGACAGGGTTTGTTGCTCCCTCACACCGGTGTCTGTCTGCTGGCGTCTGCTGTGACTGCTGACGTCTAATGTGTCTACTGGTATCTTGTGTGTGTCTGCTGGCGTCTGCTGTGACTGCTGACGTCTAATGTGTCTACTGGTATCTTGTGTGTGTCTGCTGGCGTCTGCTGTGACTGCTGACGTCTAATGTGTCTACTAGTATCTTGTGTGTGTCTGCTGGCGTCTTTTATCTGTCTTCCGGAATCATATGATTATGTCTGCAGTTCCAACCAGTAAGGTTTTGCATTCTTCGTATTTCCTTCTCTCTCACCTTCTCCTGAATCATCATCTCCTCCTCCTCCTCCTCCTCCTCCTCCTCCTCCTCCTCCATATCCTTAGATAATCTTACTACTCACATGTACTCACCTAATTGTGGTTGCAGGAGTCGAGACTCAGCTCCTGACCCCGCCTCTTCACCGACCGCTACTAGGTCCTCTCTCCCCCTGCTTCATGAGCTTTATCATACCTCGTCTTAAAACTATGTATAGTTCCTACCTCCAATACATCACTTGCCAGACTTTTCCACTTCCTAAGTACTCTATGACTGAAGAAATACTTCCTAACATGTGTGTGTGTGTATGTATGTGTGTGCGTGTGTGTGTGTGCGTGTGTGTGTGTGTGTGTGTGTGTGTGTGTGTGTGTGTGTGTGTGTGTGTGTGTGTGTGTGTGTGTGTGTGTGCATGTGTGTGTTCATGTGTGTGTGTGTGTGTGTGTGCGTGTGTGTGTGTATGTGTGTGTGTGTGTGCGTGTGTGTGTGTGTGTGTGTGTTTCTGTGTGTGTGTGTGTGTGTGTGTGTGTGTGTGTGTGTGTGTGTGTGTGTGTGTGTGTGCGTGTGTATGTGTGTGTTTATGTGTGTGTGTGTGTGTGTGTGCGTGTGTGTGTGTGTGTGTGTGTGTGTGTGTGTGTGTGTGTGTGTGTGTGTGTGCGTGTATGTGTGAGTGTGTGTGTGGGTGGGGGTGTTAAGTAGCCCCGACTTGATAATTTAATAAAAACATAATGATCCAGGACTTACCGAAATCTCGTCTAGTTTTCATTTCTAATTTGAGGGATAATTGTGAATCGTTGCAGTCACGGTGTTTTGAAAGGTTTTCTTCATTTCAAAGGAGAATAATGCAACATTAAAGCAGACGTGACAGAGTTACTCTACTATGTTAGGAATAAAACCAGGTGAAAACTGCTACCCAGCGACTAGTGCTGGTTAAAAACTGACTTCCATAGGTAACAAAGCCTTCAGATGTGTGTTCACAGGTGTAAAAAGAACGAATGTACCAAGTTATAAAATGTATTTATAGAGTACGAAATACGAACATTATCAGGAAATTAGAAGATCTAACATGTTAGAAATACATAGACATGTTGAATTTAAACAAATCTGGTCCTGACGAACTACCAGCCACAGTCACTAGTCTGAGCATCTCACTGTGTACTCGCTAACAGTAGTATATGACAAGTCAACAGGAAGGGGCAAGATACCAAGCAACTGGAAACCATAAAACTATTCTCCAATTCTAGGAATATTAATGGAAACCATCTTGATCAGGCAGTCAAGATGGCTGACCGCGCCTTTGTCACTGGGCTGCCCCCCGGCCCGTCATAAGGCTGCAAGACAATAAAGTGGATAGAAAAATTAAAGTTAAAGAAGTTAAAGAAGTTAAATTAAAGTTAAAGACGTGTTTTTCATGTTAATTGCAGTTTGTTTATTTGGTTAATTTAAACTGTAAATTCAAAGTAAAGATTAGCATTTCACTTACGTTGGAAAGGTACTCCACTTGACAGGAATGCTCACCGTACCCTTGCCATAGGGCTGTATGTAAACAGTACATCACTTGTACAAACTCTGACACTCCTTCGGGAACTACTGCCGAAGACCCGAGTCAGGACCCGTTCTGGTAAACCTGCCAGAGCCCGAGTCAAAATGGATTCCGAAACAAAGCATTTTGCTTGATAAATTTAATGGGAATTTTCCAAAATTTTACAAAATCTTGGAAGCGAAAGTTCCCCCATGAAAAAGAGGAAAAATTCAGATATGAATCAATGTTTGTTCACTGTAGCGTGCATTAATCGCCCTTTTCCTGGTGCACGTCACACGCAACACTTCCAATGGTTACCTGCCTGGTTGGGAATTAAAGGGGATAATTGTCGCCAGGTGGGGTTACTGGCCCCTCTCCACCTTGAGGTATTAAGACGCTAAATGCGCTAGTGTTGGTGGCTGTCATCATGAATGTCCTTACTGGATTAACTACCCAAGTAACGTAAAAGGGTGTTTTGCCCAGTGTGGTCAGGCTTATTCCCGTATACCGACCAGATCACCTCAGGGAGCTAGACCCCTGGTGTTGCATTGTTGCAGCAGCACATGTTTAGTAGAACCTATAGGTTCCTTGTACATATTGTGTATAGGGTATACACAACTGGAATAGTTTTGGTTCCAATATATCTTTAGAGTTAACAAACTAATGAGCACGAACGCTCCATCATTCGATCTGTGTTATTCAAACAAGTGAAGTGTTGTCTGGTGGTTGATAAATACCTAAGTCTCGTACTCGGGCTACCTGACACCTTATTGGTGCTTGGGAAACAGAAAACCTGTCTGTGTGTGAGTATTTATTTTATTTTCCTTGTTGCAGACTGGAATGGTTCCTGTGACCTCAAATTGGTGATGAACGATGTGTGTCTCCCAACTGTGCCTACTCTCTAGCTTTAGTGGTTGTCTGGCAATTTATATTTGCACAAGCCAGTATTCTGGCATCTTGCTGGTGCTTGTGAAACTTGTCGTCAGTTGTGATTTATATGAACTACGAGAAACTAGAGCTGAACCTTACAAACCAAGTTCGTTAGGGATCGGTCTTCAGCCAGTCGTTTATATAATTTTATAAATTTGTTCGATACTTTGGTGAGCTTTATATTAATTTGCAAAAGTTTCTGGAAAGCAGTAAATTATGTCGATTCTGTAATCTGTAGCTGAAAGTGAAAGTTTCTGAAGGCTCAGAGACATGTAAAAAAATCTTCAGTGTTGATTAATATAAAACTGCAAATACTGAATTGTTAGCCGAGGACGGGAAGTCTGACAATTATCACGTTGTTAACAATAACCTCACGAACAGCACGGGAAGTCTGACAATTATCACGTTGTTAACAATAACCTCACGAACAGCACGGGAAGTCTGACAATTATCACGTTGTTAACAATAACCTCACGAACAGCACGGGAAGTCTGACAATTATCACGTTGTTAACAATAACCTCACGAACAGCACGGGAAGTCTGACAATTATCACGTTGTTAACAATAACATCACGAACAGCACGGGAAGTCTGACAATTATCACGTTGTTAACAATAACCTCACGAACAGCGCGGGAAGTCTGACAATTATCACGTTGTTAACAATAACCTCACGAACAGCACGGGAAGTCTGACAATTATCACGTTGTTAACAATAACCTCACGAACAGCACAGGAAGTCTGACAATTATCACGTTGTTAACAATAACCTCATGAACAGCACAGGAAGTCTGACAATTATCACGTTGTTAACAATAACCTCACGAACAGCACGGGAAGTCTGACAATTATCACGTTGTTAACAATAACCTCACGAACAGCACGGGAAGTCTGACAATTATCACGTTGTTAACAATAACCTCACGAACAGCACGGGAAGTCTGACAATTATCACGTTGTTAACAATAACCTCACGAACAGCACGGGAAGTCTGACAATTATCACGTTGTTAACAATAACATCACGAACAGCACGGGAAGTCTGACAATTATCACGTTGTTAACAATAACCTCACGAACAGCACGGGAAGTCTGACAATTATCACGTTGTTAACAATAACCTCACGAACAGCACGGGAAGTCTGACAATTATCACGTTGTTAACAATAACCTCACGAACAGCACAGGAAGTCTGACAATTATCACGTTGTTAACAATAACCTCATGAACAGCACAGGAAGTCTGACAATTATCACGTTGTTAACAATAACCTCACGAACAGCACGGGAAGTCTGACAATTATCACGTTGTTAACAATAACCTCACGAACAGCACGGGAAGTCTGACAATTATCACGTTGTTAACAATAACCTCATGAACAGCACGGGAAGTCTGACAATTATCACGTTGTTAACAATAACCTCACGAACAGCACGGGAAGTCTGACAATTATCACGTTGTTAACAATAACCTCACGAACAGCAAAACTAACAGAAGTTTAGGCTTCAAAGTTACAGATTTCGAGTACAAAACTATGCAGGTTAAAAAGACACACACAGCAAAAGGAGACCATTTTTACAAAGCCCAATAAAGGTCTTTTATTTTGTCTTTTTTTTTACCTCGTGATTGGAAATATGAAAAAAAAGCCAGAGAAAATAGGGAATAAAACCTGAGCTCTTTCATGTGCTTACACATCTTCCTCTGAAGATGTTTGTAAGCACATGAAAGCGCTCAGATTTTATTTCCTATCTACACTTTGGCATTTTATTCATCAGAAATAATATTGACTATAACGCTCTTGCATTATGTCACTTTCAATAAGCTCTTTAATTTTTGTTAACAAATTACGTAAAAGACGAAGATAAATCAGAAAGGATGCAATAAAGGATAAATTTCGAGCCTCAAATAAGAAATAAATTTTATTAAATCTTAGTAGATTGCGGAGTTATCAACCTCTGTCTTTCCTTGAGAAAAAATAGCCTGAGAGAACTGCTCCATTTTATAATTTAAAATTAATTTGACCTACTTAAAGAGGATGAAATATTTATAGCACAGTGATATAGTAACAAGAAACAACAGAATGAAACTCTGTAGCAGGAGATGCAATACAAATGAGGGGAAGTTTTATTATATCAATATTCATAGAGCACTGAAGGAGATTACACTGTTATAAATAGTAATTCAAAATAACTCATTAAAAATTATTGGGAAATTATTTGCGATATATGATTCATTAAACACAGTATATGGGTATGCTTGTGAAATTGAAACGTGGGCTCTGGTGGCCTGGTGGTTAACGCTCTTGCTTCACACGGTGAGGGCCTGGGTTCGATTCCCAGCCAGAGTAGAAACATTGGACGTGTTTCTTTCCACCTGTTGTCTATGTTCCCCATCCGTAAAATGGGTACCTGGGTGTTAGTCGACTGGTGTGGGTCGCATCCTGGGACACTGACCTAAGGAGGCCTGGTCACAGACCGGGCCGCGGGGGCGTTGACCCCCGGAACTCTCTACAGAAACTCTCTCCAGAAGCAGAGGGTTTGCGTTGCTTATCAGAATCCTGAGATTAATTCTTGAAGTGCCTGGGACGACAGGTAGAGTGAAGTTTCTAGTTCTTGGTACCTTCAGTGAGAGCCCCATTTACGGTGATAGTAGTAGTAATAATAGTAACGACAGCAACAGAAGTCACATTAAGTAAAAGGGTTCAAGTGCAACTAATGCGATATTTTATTGTGGCAACGTTTCGCTCTCCATGAACTTTACAAAGCTCCTGAGGAGCGAAATGTCCATTAGTTACACTTGTGACCTTTTACCTAACATATTGTTGGTAATTATACCAACGTTATTACAGAAGTCATGTTAACAAGTTTAAACTCCACATCTTCCTTTTGTTTAACCTTGCCTGAAATTATGTCTAGACAAACGTAACGATAGATTAATGTAATCCTTCTGCGTAAGTAAACTTATAACAGACCTTAGATTAGTCTGTTATCTCTTTCTCCTTCTCCTGTGTACCCTTCTTAAGGTAACGCAGGAACTTTCGCAGTATCATGGACAAAATAGGAGAATTCAATCAGATGAGGCTCAAGTATGACTACTAAGAGATCTGGACAGGCTTACAGCCTGTCCAGCAACTGCCTCCTGGAGTTTAACCCCACCAAGTGATGAAGATTGGGGAAGGGCAAAGAAGACCGCAGACAGAGTACAGGAAAATGATCTTGGGGTGAGTATAATACCGAGCACATCTCTTGAGGCGCACATCAACCAAATAATTGCTTCAGCATAGGGGCACCTGGCAAACTTTTAACAGCGTTCCGACACCTCAGTATGGAATCGTTCATCGTGTACGTCAGGCCCATATCGGAGTATGCACCACCAGTTTGGAACCCACACCTGGTCAAGCACGTCAAGAAAGTATAGAAAGTGCAAAGGCCTGCGACTAAGGGGCATGTCCTACGAGGAGAGGTTAAGGGAAATTGATCTGACAATACTGGAGGACAGGAGGAATAGGGAGGACATGATAACGACATATAAAATACTGAGAGGAATTGGCAAGGTGGAGAGGGACAGGATGTTTCAGAGATGGGAAAAGTAACAAGGTATCACAGTTGGAAGTTGAAGACTCAGATGAGTCACAGGGATGTTAGGAAGTATTTCTTCAGTCAGAGAGATGTCAGGAAGTGGAACAGTCTGGCGAGTGATGTAGTGGCGGTAGGAGCTTTAAAAAGAGATGTGATAAAGCTCATGGAACAGGGAGAGAGTGGACCTAGTAGCAATCAGTGAAGAGGCGGGGCCAGGAGCTATGACTCGACCGCTGCAACCACAAGGAGCTAAGTCAGGTGAGTACCTATCCAGTGCTGCTGTGTTTGAAAATTTTTTTTGCACTAGTGTAGTGCAAAAAATTTACAAATTACATTAAGACTGTCTTCATGTTTTGCATTTAATGTGCTGGAGATTACATATGGAAAGACATTTGTCTATATTTGGTAAGAGAGAAAACGAAAAACGAAGATCCTAAAACAGTGTATGATACTTATATATATAAATATATTCAGTATAGAATTTGACTTTAATCACATGGGAGTTCCAAATGAAACCATTAGAGTCCTAGATGTTCAAGACAGTAGTTTTATATGCACAGAACAAGAGATCCACATTAAAAAACTATGTGTACAAGATAAGAGTTGGACTGTCAAGAGGATCGGCGAATATTGGACAAGACATTATATCAAGACAATATTTTAAAGGCTTTGATAACGACAGTGAAATCAGTGGCTGTCCCATAAAAGTGATCATAATGCAAAACTAACTAGCTGAAAACATTAAGTGATCAGGCACATCTGAGCAGGAAAATATAAAACTTCAGGGAAAAGTATATATATATATATATATATATATATATATATATATATATATATATATATATATATATATATATATATATATATTATTATCACACTGGCCGATTCCCACCAAGGCAGGGTGGCCCGAAAAAGAAAAACTTTCACCATCATTCACTCCATCACTGTCTTGCCAGAAGGGTGCTTTACACTACAGTTTTTAAACTGCAACATTAACACCCCTCCTTCAGAGTGCAGGCACTGTACTTCCCATCTCCAGGACTCAAGTCCGGCCTGCCGGTTTCCCTGAACCCCTTCATAAATGTTACTTTGCTCACACTCCAACAGCACGTCAAGTATTAAAAACCATTTGTCTCCATTCACTCCTATCAAACACGCTCACGCATGCCTGCTGGAAGTCCAAGCCCCTCGCACACAAAACCTCCTTTACCCCCTCCCTCCAACCTTTCCTAGGCCGACCCCTACCCCGCCTTCCTTCCACTACAGACTGATACACTCTTGAAGTCATTCTGTTTCGCTCCATTCTCTCTACATGTCCGAACCACCTCAACAACCCTTCCTCAGCCCTCTGGACAACAGTTTTGGTAATCCCGCACCTCCTCCTAACTTCCAAACTACGAATTCTCTGCATTATATTCACACCACACATTGCCCTCAGACATGACATCTCCACTGCCTCCAGCCTTCTCCTCGCTGCAACATTCATCACCCATGCTTCACACCCATATAAGAGCGTTGGTAAAACTATACTCTCATACATTCCCCTCTTTGCCTCCAAGGACAAAGTTCTTTGTCTCCACAGACTCCTAAGTGCACCACTCACCCTTTTCCCCTCATCAATTCTATGATTCACCTCATCTTTCATAGACCCATCCGCTGACACGTCCACTCCCAAATATCTGAATACATTCACCTCCTCCATACTCTCTCCCTCCAATCTGATATCCAATCTTTCATCACCTAATCTTTTTGTTATCCTCATAACCTTACTCTTTCCTGTATTCACTTTTAATTTTCTTCTTTTGCACACCCTACCAAATTCATCCACCAATCTCTGCAACTTCTCTTCAGAATCTCCCAAGAGCACAGTGTCATCAGCAAAGAGCAACTGTGACAACTCCCACTTTATGTGTGATTCTTTATCTTTTAACTCCACGCCTCTTGCCAAGACCCTCGCATTTACTTCTCTTACAACCCCATCTATAAATATATTAAACAACCACGGTGACATCACACATCCTTGTCTAAGGCCTACTTTTACTGGGAAATAATTTCCCTCTTTCCTACATACTCTAACTTGAGCCTCACTATCCTCGTAAAAACTCTTCACTGCTTTCAGTAACCTACCTCCTACACCATACACCTGCAACATCTGCCACATTGCCCCCCTATCCACCCTGTCATACGCCTTTTCCAAATCCATAAATGCCACAAAGACCTCTTTAGCCTTATCTAAATACTGTTCACTTATATGTTTCACTGTAAACACCTGGTCCACACACCCCCTACCTTTCCTAAAGCCTCCTTGTTCATCTGCTATCCTATTCTCCGTCTTACTCTTAATTCTTTCAATAATAACTCTACCATACACTTTACCAGGTATACTCAACAGACTTATCCCCCTATAATTTTTGCACTCTCTTTTGTCCCCTTTGCCTTTATACAAAGGAACTATGCATGCTCTCTGCCAATCCCTAGGTACCTTACCCTCTTCCATACATTTATTAAATAATTGCACCAACCACTCCAAAACTATATCCCCACCTGCTTTTAACATTTCTATCTTTATCCCATCAATCCCGGCTGCCTTACCCCCTTTCATTTTACCTACTGCCTCACGAACTTCCCCCACACTCACAACTGGCTCTTCCTCACTCCTACAAGATGTTATTCCTCCTTGCCCTATACACGAAATCACAGCTTCCCTATCTTCATCAACATTTAACAATTCCTCAAAATATTCCCTCCATCTTCCCAATACCTCTAACTCTCCATTTAATAACTCTCCTCTCCTATTTTTAACTGACAAATCCATTTGTTCTCTAGGCTTCCTTAACTTGTTAATCTCACTCCAAAACTTTTTCTTATTTTCAACAAAATTTGTTGATAACATCTCACCCACTCTCTCATTTGCTCTCTTTTTACATTGCTTCACCACTCTCTTAACCTCTCTCTTTTTCTCCATATACTCTTCCCTCCTTGCATCACTTCTACTTTGTAAAAACTTCTCATATGCTAACTTTTTCTCCCTTACTACTCTCTTTACATCATCATTCCACCAATCGCTCCTCTTCCCTCCCGCACCCACTTTCCTGTAACCACAAACTTCTGCTGAACACTCTAACACTACATTTTTAAACCTACCCCATACCTCTTCGACCCCATTGCCTATGCTCTCATTAGCCCATCTATCCTCCAATAGCTGTTTATATCTTACCCTAACTGCCTCCTCTTTTAGTTTATAAACCTTCACCTCTCTCTTCCCTGATGCTTCTATTCTCCTTGTATCCCATCTACCTTTTACTCTCAGTGTAGCTACAACTAGAAAGTGATCTGATATATCTGTGGCCCCTCTATAAACATGTACATCCTGAAGTCTACTCAACAGTCTTTTATCTACCAATACATAATCCAACAAACTACTGTCATTTCGCCCTACATCATATCTTGTATACTTATTTATCCTCTTTTTCTTAAAATATGTATTACCTATAACTAAACCCCTTTCTATACAAAGTTCAATCAAAGGGCTCCCATTATCATTTACACCTGGCACCCCAAACTTACCTACCACACCCTCTCTAAAAGTTTCTCCTACTTTAGCATTCAGGTCCCCTACCACAATTACTCTCTCACTTGGTTCAAAGGCTCCTATACATTCACTTAACATCTCCCAAAATCTCTCTCTCTCCTCTACATTCCTCTCTTCTCCAGGTGCATACACGCTTATTATGACCCACTTTTCGCATCCAACCTTTACTTTAATCCACATAATTCTTGAATTTACACATTCATATTCTCTTTTCTCCTTCCATAACTGATCCTTCAACATTACTGCTACCCCTTCCTTTGCTCTAACTCTCTCAGATACTCCAGATTTAATCCCATTTATTTCCCCCCACCGAAACTCCCCTACCCCCTTCAGCTTTGTTTCGCTTAGGGCCAGGACATCCAACTTCTTTTCATTCATAACATCAGCAATCATCTGTTTCTTGTCATCCGCACTACATCCACGCACATTCAAGCATCCCAGTTTTATAAAGTTTTTCTTCTTCTCTTTTTTAGTAAATGTCTACAGGAGAAGGGGTTACTAGCCCATTGCTCCCGGCATTTTAGTCGCCTCATACGACACGCATGGCTTACGGAGGAAAGATTCTTTTCCACTTCCCCATGGACAATAGAAGAAATAAAGAAGAACAAGAGCTATTTAGATCATTATCTAGTTGTAGCTACAGTTATAGTAAGAGGTAGATTGGATGAAAGGAAAATGGCAACAGTAAGTAAGAGAGAGGTTAAAGTTTATAAACTAAGGGAGGAGGAAATTAGGGTGTGATGTAAGCAACTATTGACAGAAAGGTGGACTAATGTAAGTATGAGTAGTAGTGGAGGGTTGGAATAGTTTTAAAAATGCAGTATTAGAATGTGGGGCAGAAGTTTGTGGTTATAGGAGGGTGGGGGCAGGAGGAAAGAGGAGTGATTGGTGGAATGATGAAGTAAAGGGTGTGATAAAAGAGAAAAAGGTAGCTTATGAGAGGTTTTTACAAAGCAGAAGTGTTATAAGAAGAGCAGAGTATATGGAGAGTAAAAGAAAGGTGAAGAGAGTGGTGAAAGAGTGCAAAAGGAGAGCAAGGGATAGAGTGGGAGAGGTGCTGTCAAAAAATTTTGCAGAAAATAAGAAAAAAATTTGGAGTGAGATAAACAAGTTAAGAAAGCCTAGGGAAAGAATGGATTTGTCAGTTAAAAACAGAGTAGGGGAGTTAGTTGATCGGGAGTTGGAGGTATTGGGTAGATGGCGGTAATATTTCGAGGAACTTTCTAATGTGGATGAAGAAAGGGAGGCAGTAATTTCATGCAATGGTCAGGGAGGTATAACATCTTTTAGGAGTGAAGAAGAGCAGGATGTGAGTGTGCAGGAGGTGCGTGAGGCATTACATAGAATGAAAGGGGGTAAAGCAGATGGAACTGATGGGATCATGACAAATGTTAAATGCAGGGGGAGATATAGTGTTGGAGTGGTTGGTACTTTTGTTTAATAAATATATGAAAGAGGGGAGGGTACCTAGGGAGTGGCAGAGAGCGTGTATAATTTCTTTGTATAAAGAGAAGAGGGACAAAAGAGATTGTAAAAATTGTAGGGGAATAAGTTTACTGAGTATACCAGGAAAAGTGTACAGTAGGGTTATTATTGAAAGAATTAGAGGTAAGACAGAGAGTAGGATTGCAAGTGAGCAAGGAGGTTTTAGAGTGGGTAGGGGATGTGTAGATCAAGTGTTTACATTGAAGCATGTATGTGAACAGTATTTGGATAAAGGTAGGGAAGTTTTCATTGCATTTATGGATTTAAAAAAGGCATATGATAGATTGGATAGGGGAGCAATGTGGCAGATGTTGCAACGAATAGGTAATAAGTTACTAAATGCTGTAAAGAGTTTTTATGAGGATAGTGAGGCTCAGGTTAGGGTGTGTAGGAGAGAGGCAGATTACTTCCCTCTAAAAGTAGGTCTTAGGCAGGGATGTGTAACGTCACCATGGTTGTTTAACATATTTATAGATGGGGTTGTAGATGTAAATGCTAGGGTGTTGGGGAGAGGGGTGGGATCAAATTATGGGGAATCAAAAACAAAATGGGAGTTGACACAGTTACTTTTTGCTGATGATACTGTGCTTTTGGGGGATTCTAAAGAAAAGTTGCAAAGGTTAGTGGAGGAGTTTGGGAAGGTGTGTAAAGGTAGAAGGTTGAAAGTGAACATAGATAAGAGTAAGGTGATGAGGGTATCAAACGATTTAGATAAAGAAAAATTGGATATCACATTGAAGGGAGGGAGTATGGAAGAAGTGAATGTTTTCAGATATTTGGGAGCTGACTTGTCAGCAGATGGGTTTATGAAGGATGAGGTTAACCATAGAAATGATGATGAAAAAAGGTGAGTGGTGCATTGGGGTATCTGTGGAGACAAAGAACGTTAACCAGGGAGGGAAAGAAGGGAATGTATGAGAATATAGTGGTACCAACACTCTTATATGGGTGTGAAGCATGGGTTGTAAATGCTGCAGCGAGGAGGGGGCTGGAGGCAGTAGAGATGTCGTGTCGAAGGGCAATGTGTGGTGTAAATATTATGCAGAGAATTCGTAGTGTGGAAATTAGGAGGTGTAGAGCTAATAAAAGTATTAGTCAAAGGGCTGAAGAGGGGTTGTTGAGGCTGTTTGGTCATTTAGAGAGAATGGATGAAAGTAGAATAGCTTGGAGAGCGTATAAATCTGTAGGGGAAGGAAGGCGGTGTAGGGGTCGTTTCGAAAAGGTTGGAGGGTGGGGGTAAAGGAGGTTTTGTGGGCGAGGGGCTTGGACTTTCAACAAGCGTGCGTGAGCGTGTTAGATAGTGAATGGAGACGAATGGCATTTGGGACCTGATGAGCTGTTGGAGTGTGAGCAGGGTAATATTTTGTGAAGGGATTCAGGGAAACCGGTTGGGCGAACATGAGTCCTAGAAATGGGAAGTACAATACCTGCACTTTAAAGAAGGGGTTTTGGATATTGTCAGTTTGGAGGGACTTCTAAACTGTCGTATTTGGTGCACCTCTGCAAAGACAGTGATTATATGAGTGATGTTGAATGATGATGAAAGTATTTCTTTTTTTTCAGGATTTTCTTTCTTTTTGGGTCACCCTGCCTCGGTGGGAGACCGATGTGTTAATATATATATATATATATTATATATATATATATATATATATATATATATATATATATATATATATATATATATAGTATATATATATATAGTATATATAGTATATATATATATAGGTAGTAGGTTGGTAGACAGCAACCACCCAGGGAAGTACTACCGTCCTGCCAGATGACTGTGAAACAGAAACCTGTAACTGTTTTGCATGATGGTAGGATTGCTGGTTTCTTTTTCTGTCTCATAAACACGCTAGATAACAGGGATATCTTGCTACTCCTACTTACACTTTGGTCACACTTCACAGACACGCACATGCATATATATATACATACATCTAGGTTTTTCTCCTTTTTCTAAATAGCTCTTGTTCTTCTTTATTTCTTCTATTGTCCATGGGGAAGTGGAAAAGAATCTTTCCTCCGTAAGCCATGCGTGTCGTATGAGGCGACTAAAATGCCGGGAGCAATGGGCTAGTAACCCCTTCTCCTGTAGACATTTACTAAAAAAGAGAAGAAGAAAAACTTTATAAAACTGGGATGCTTAAATGTGCGTGGATGTAGTGCGGATGACAAGAAACAGATGATTGCTGATGTTATGAATGAAAAGAAGTTGGATGTCCTGGCCCTAAGCGAAACAAAGCTGAAGGGGGTAGGGGAGTTTCAGTGGGGGGAAATAAATGGGATTAAATCTGGAGTATCTGAGAGAGTTAGAGCAAAGGAAGGGGTAGCAGTAATGTTGAATGATCAGTTATGGAAGGAGAAAAGAGAATATGAATGTGTAAATTCAAGAATTATGTGGATTAAAGTAAAGGTTGGATGCGAGAAGTGGGTCATAATAAGCGTGTATGCACCTGGAGAAGAGAGGAATGCAGAGGAGAGAGAGAGATTTTGGGAGATGTTAAGTGAATGTATAGGAGCCTTTGAACCAAGTGAGAGAGTAATTGTGGTAGGGGACCTGAATGCTAAAGTAGGAGAAACTTTTAGAGAGGGTGTGGTAGGTAAGTTTGGGGTGCCAGGTGTAAATGATAATGGGAGCCCTTTGATTGAACTTTGTATAGAAAGGGGTTTAGTTATAGGTAATACATATTTTAAGAAAAAGAGGATAAATAAGTATACAAGATATGATGTAGGGCGAAATGACAGTAGTTTGTTGGATTATGTATTGGTAGATAAAAGACTGTTGAGTAGACTTCAGGATGTACATGTTTATAGAGGGGCCACAGATATATCAGATCACTTTCTAGTTGTAGCTACACTGAGAGTAAAAGGTAGATGGGATACAAGGAGAATAGAAGCATCAGGGAAGAGAGAGGTGAAGGTTTATAAACTAAAAGAGGAGGCAGTTAGGGTAAGATATAAACAGCTATTGGAGGATAGATGGGCTAATGAGAGCATAGGCAATGGGGTCGAAGAGGTATGGGGTAGGTTTAAAAATGTAGTGTTAGAGTGTTCAGCAGAAGTTTGTGGTTACAGGAAAGTGGGTGCGGGAGGGAAGAGGAGCGATTGGTGGAATGATGATGTAAAGAGAGTAGTAAGGGAGAAAAAGTTAGCATATGAGAAGTTTTTACAAAGTAGAAGTGATGCAAGGAGGGAAGAGTATATGGAGAAAAAGAGAGAGGTTAAGAGAGTGGTGAAGCAATGTAAAAAGAGAGCAAATGAGAGAGTGGGTGAGATGTTATCAACAAATTTTGTTGAAAATAAGAAAAAGTTTTGGAGTGAGATTAACAAGTTAAGAAAGCCTAGAGAACAAATGGATTTGTCAGTTAAAAATAGGAGAGGAGAGTTATTAAATGGAGAGTTAGAGGTATTGGGAAGATGGAGGGAATATTTTGAGGAATTGTTAAATGTTGATGAAGATAGGGAAGCTGTGATTTCGTGTATAGGACAAGGAGGAATAACATCTTGTAGGAGTGAGGAAGAGCCAGTTGTGAGTGTGGGGGAAGTTCGTGAGGCAGTAGGTAAAATGAAAGGGGGTAAGGCAGCCGGGATTGATGGGATAAAGATAGAAATGTTAAAAGCAGGTGGGGATATAGTTTTGGAGTGGTTGGTGCAATTATTTAATAAATGTATGGAAGAGGGTAAGGTACCTAGGGATTGGCAGAGAGCATGCATAGTTCCTTTGTATAAAGGCAAAGGGGATAAAAGAGAGTGCAAAAATTATAGGGGGATAAGTCTGCTGAGTATACCTGGTAAAGTGTATGGTAGAGTTATTATTGAAAGAATTAAGAGTAAGACGGAGAATAGGATAGCAGATGAACAAGGAGGCTTTAGGAAAGGTAGGGGGTGTGTGGACCAGGTGTTTACAGTGAAACATATAAGTGAACAGTATTTAGATAAGGCTAAAGAGGTCTTTGTGGCATTTATGGATTTGGAAAAGGCGTATGACAGGGTGGATAGGGGGGCAATGTGGCAGATGTTGCAAGTGTATGGTGTAGGAGGTAGGTTACTGAAAGCAGTGAAGAGTTTTTACGAGGATAGTGAGGCTCAAGTTAGAGTATGTAGGAAAGAGGGAAATTATTTCCCAGTAAAAGTAGGCCTTAGACAAGGATGTGTGATGTCACCGTGGTTGTTTAATATATTTATAGATGGGGTTGTAAGAGAAGTAAATGCGAGGGTCTTGGCAAGAGGCGTGGAGTTAAAAGATAAAGAATCACACACAAAGTGGGAGTTGTCACAGCTGCTCTTTGCTGATGACACTGTGCTCTTGGGAGATTCTGAAGAGAAGTTGCAGAGATTGGTGGATGAATTTGGTAGGGTGTGCAAAAGAAGAAAATTAAAGGTGAATACAGGAAAGAGTAAGGTTATGAGGATAACAAAAAGATTAGGTGATGAAAGATTGAATATCAGATTGGAGGGAGAGAGTATGGAGGAGGTGAATGTATTCAGATATTTGGGAGTGGACGTGTCAGCGGATGGGTCTATGAAAGATGAGGTGAATCATAGAATTGATGAGGGGAAAAGAGTGAGTGGTGCACTTAGGAGTCTGTGGAGACAAAGAACTTTGTCCTTGGAGGCAAAGAGGGGAATGTATGAGAGTATAGTTTTACCAACGCTCTTATATGGGTGTGAAGCATGGGTGATGAATGTTGCAGCGAGGAGAAGGCTGGAGGCAGTGGAGATGTCATGTCTGAGGGCAATGTGTGGTGTGAATATAATGCAGAGAATTCGTAGTTTGGAAGTTAGGAGGAGGTGCGGGATTACCAAAACTGTTGTCCAGAGGGCTGAGGAAGGGTTGTTGAGGTGGTTCGGACATGTAGAGAGAATGGAGCGAAACAGAATGACTTCAAGAGTGTATCAGTCTGTAGTGGAAGGAAGGCGGGGTAGGGGTCGGCCTAGGAAAGGTTGGAGAGAGGGGGTAAAGGAGGTTTTGTGTGCGAGGGGCTTGGACTTCCAGCAGGCATGCGTGAGCGTGTTTGATAGGAGTGAATGGAGACAAATGGTTTTTAATACTTGACGTGCTGTTGGAGTGTGAGCAAAGTAACATTTATGAAGGGGTTCAGGGAAACCGGCAGGCCGGACTTGAGTCCTGGAGATGGGAAGTACAGTGCCTGCACTCTGAAGGAGGGGTGTTAATGTTGCAGTTTAAAAACTGTAGTGTAAAGCACCCTTCTGGCAAGACAGTGATGG